>NC_045440.1:27229309-27332738 GCF_002776525.5 Piliocolobus tephrosceles | reverse complement strand
TTTTTTTTTTTTTTTTGAGACGTCACCCAGACTGGAGTGCAGTGGCGCAATCTCGGCTCACTGCAAGCTCCGCCTCCCGGGTTCATGCCATTCTCCTGCCTCAGCCTCCCGAGTAGCTGGGACTACAGGTGCCCGCCACCATGCCTGGCTAATTTTTTTGTATTTTTAGTAGAGACGGGGTTTCACCATGTTAGCCAGGGTGGTCTCGATCTCCTGACCTCGTGATCCGCCTGCCTTGGCCTCCCAAAGTGCTGGGATTACAGGCATGAGCCACTGCACCTGGCAAAAAGTCCAATGTGGTTTTTTATGGATAGTACACCATGCTTGCCAATACAGACCCCTATGTAACATTCCCTCCTCACCTTTCCTTTTGTTTTTCGGCTATTAATCCACAGTGTGTGAAGAAACCAGAAAGCAGGTTTGTTAGGGTCTTGATGATACGGGGGCAAAATGTTCCAGGGAGAATTCAAGTTTCTGCACAGCTTTAGGGCTGGGACTTTTGGCATGCTTGAAACAGGGTACAGATTCCTTTCACTTATGTGTCACTGGAGCAGAGTTTGTAGGGTCTACATTGCTAGAAGTCTGGCTTCTGGGTGAGGGAGAATGAAGGTCTACTTAATTTTATAAAACATTGATACTTTCATATGTAGCCTTTAGGCCAATCAAAATAACTGGCCACATGGAAATCAATTGGATCTATTAACTGAAAATGGTTTATATTTAACAAAATCTGTAAAATGTGAAATAATATTTTAGCACAAGGAAGAAAATACGTTTGAAATATTTAAGTGGGTTTGTTGAGTTTGGAACAACAGGACTTCAAAATGGTACCTGCCCTAAATTTTTCTTAGCTAAGCAAGCAGAACTCATCTCAATGTGGAAAGGAGATAGAAACTAACTACAAAAAGAATTCTTTTCCTAAAGAGAAATACAGCATTTTACAATTTATAACAATTGTTTTAAAAAATTCTATCTTAATTTTATATTGACAAAGCTTGCTTAAATATTTAAAACTTTAACACTGTTTCATAATATCTTTTAGCTAAATTCTTAGAAAAGGAAATCTACACATTAAAAAAATAGTAATTTCAAGGTCTCATATCTCATGTGGGGTCATTCCTTGAAAACTCTCCTATGTGAGCATTTGATTTTGAGTACCATAAAAACATCCCTCAGAAGTACTGTGTGAGCAGGACAGGGCACTGGCCACCTGCTGAAGGATGGCACAGACTGAGCCGGGAGCGCTATGCCAACGCACGCACAAGATTAACTGTCCTAGATGTCAACCTGTAACCAAGCGCTGTGCTGCACCACCGCAGAGCAAGGCTATGCCTGCGACCTTACCTGGCTTCTGTATAACTGCATTGCAAGCGTTTGCAATTTCTTCCCTCTTAGCTTCATCTGGATATTGATTCTCATTGAAGTAACTGCAGAGGCAACCAACACAAACACAAAGTTTTTATTTTTCAAACATACTCTCATTAAAACACTAACTCGTTGAAAAATATGTGCTGCAAGATGCCATACGTAAGTGTCTAGGTCCAGGCTGTTGAATGGAATGTTCTGTGAGAGTAGAATCTTCTATGCTGTCCAGTATGGTAGCCACAACTCACAAATGGCTACTGAGCACTTGAAAGGAGGCTAATGTCAGGGATGGAATTTGAATTTAATTTAATTTTAATTTAAATTTGAATAGCTCCATGTGACTAGTGGCTATTATATGGGACAGAACAGGTCTACATACTGCTCTGCTTCATTAAAAGATGTCATTGATATAGCAAAAATTTGAAATTACCCACGTATCCATCAACAGGAGAATGGCAGAACAAATTATGAGATATCTATACTTATACATTGCTATTTAAAACTAGTAGGAAAAAATAAGTTACAGTTCTGTCCACTGATGTGGAGGGATGTTTATGACATATTTCTAAGTGAGGAAAACTATCCGCAGAATAATACTGAAAACACTGTTATTTTCAATATTGGTATTATACCAATAATAATATGAAAATATCATTACAGAATTTAAAAATTCCTCTGTGTACATAAGTTTGCATAGATGAAAGCTGGAAGACTACATAGTAAGCTTAAATACTGGTTACTGATTTGTGGGGAGGGGGCTTAGCGGGAGGAGTTTAAACATTTTCTTTCTCATTTGTTAAAAAAGTATGTATTACTTTTGCACTTTTTAAAGAACAATAGTACTTTAAAGAAAGAATAAATTTACTTAACCCATCCTTAGAATTCTCAGACCTATCAGACTGCATGTGGGAATAGAATGCTTATTAGTGCTACTTTTTCAGTCACCCATGAGTTTAAAAAAAGAAAAGGAGAACTTTCATGGTTTCAACTTGGAAACTTCCAATCAGGAAATGGGCCCCTGTCAAATTCTAGCACCTACCATTTTTTCACGGAGTTCCCTTTCCTTGTAATCCAGCCTTTCTTAAGCCTTCAGCACTCCTGTCTGCACTGGTGGAAATGCCATCCTACTGTGAATAGCACTGGAGGACCCAGCCCTTCCTGAGGACCTGCAAACCCAGCTTCTAACACTGACTCCCTCCTCTCACCGCCCACTCTTCCTCGGAGGGCATGCCTTCACTGCAGTTATTTATTTATTTAACCTCATCTGATGTCTCATCTGATGTAGTCCTGACTCACAACAGCTGCCCCCACCTAACTACCTTTTCTTCTGTAAAACTTTCGTCATATAGCTATATCCTTCCAGTCTTGTCAACTACCACCCTCCACCATGGTCTTCTGCTTTATAGCATCTCTTCCTGCACAATTTTCTGCTGTCATTTCTGGGACTCCAGTGTGCATACTGAGTATTTTTCCAAGTCACTACCCTCATAATTGCTTCACTTTCACATTTCTAATGGCTTCTGTCTCTGCTCTATGTCTGCTATTTACTTAGGCTAGGAAGCTTTGGATTAACTCTGAGAACTAACAGCATGGCTGTCACCTAGGAGCCAGTTAGAATAGCAGAATCTTAGACCCCACCTCAGACTTACTAAATCAGAATCTGAATTTTAACAAGATTTCCAGGTGACCTAAATGCACAGGTCATAACTTCTGAGATGTACTGGATGAGTTCATTTACACAAAATTTAACAAAAACAAAAAGCAGATACTAAATACCTAATACGTGCTTGTCACTGTGGATAAAGAAAGATGACATAGTTTCCGACTCTGAAGTATTCACAGTCCACTAGAAAGAGACATGTAAGTCAATACCCTGTGGTGAAATGCCATAGGATGTACGGACAGAGCACTGAGGGAACATGGATGAATGTGTGCTCAGTGTTGTTGGCAGGAGCCTGGAAAGGCGTCACTGAGGAGTGCCATCTGAATTAGGTCTAGAGGATGTGCAGGAGATTGCAAGGCAGAGAAGAGGAGGAAAAGCATTTTATTTAAGAGGGAACGGCATATGCAAAGACAAAATGGCAGATAAAAGCTTTTGAGGATTCTGGGCATAGAAAAGAGTTAAATGTGGCCAGGCGTGGTGGCTCAAGCCTGTAATCCCAGCACTTTGGGAGGCCGAGATGGGTGGATCACGAGGTCAGGAGATCGAGACCATCCTGGCTAACATGGTGAAACCCCGTCTCTACTAAAAAATACAAAAAATTAGCCGGGCGTGGTGGCGGGCACCTGTAGTCCCAGCTACTCGGGAGGCTGAGGCAGGAGAATGGCGTGAACCTTTGAGGCGGAGCTTGCAATGAGCTGAGATCTGGCCACTGCACTCCAGCCCGGGCGACAGAGCGAGACTCCGTCTCAAAAAAAAAAAAAAAAAAAAAAAAGAGTTAAATGTGGCTAGAACATGGGGCTTGTACAAAGCAATGAGACACTGGCCTGGAAAGGTGGGATGGGGCCAGCTTGTGAAGACCCTTGTGTGTTCCTCAAGAAGACTTCATACTGAAATAAACAGGGTGCCTTAGAAGTTTCCAAGATACACAGAGATATACTCCCATCTGTTCTTTAGAAAGACAACACTTTATCTTCAAGGCTTAACCCTTGGAATTCTACCTCCATGATCCTCAATTCTGAAATTCCCCAGTCAACTCTGTATTTACCTATGCCTCCTCTTCAAACTAATTTGTTCTGTACTTTCTTTATTCTAACTCCTTAATCCCCCCAACCAGTTAAAAAAAACAAAACAAAACAAAAACAAAAACAATCTCTGTTTTTCACTCCTCTTTGGGCTTCACCTCTCATTTCTTAGCCTGAACTCCATGGCATGTGAAATCAGCAACTTCCCTTAGAGAAACTAGGTTGTTTAGCTTTTCTGTCCTTCCACCATACCTGTCCAGTCAATCTCCTACCCTGCAGAAAGCAACTTCCATTTATTTTCTTCCATCCTTTTCTCAGGGGATCAAGTGTTCCTGGACAAAGTCATAAAATCGGGCCAATTGGTTTTTTAATAAATCTACATTTTTCAACCTTAACTGAGACCCTCATTTCTGTCAGGAATTCTTTTGGTCTTTTCTAACCAATTGCCTTTCATATCCCATCTTTCCTGCCCCATTTACCTGAAAACTTTGCACTCTCTTACCCCAAGCCCTCAAATTGACCACTGTCACTTTTTGCAGATGACCTTGCTTTCTCTCTTATGAAGATGGAGATTATTTAATATGAGTTAATTGCTTGGCTTCTCAACTTGTACACTGTTCTAAGCATTACTCATTCATTTGTCTTATGGCAGAGGAAGATGCATGCATTCTCCTCCTCTTCAAGGTCAACTTCTCCGCTTTTGTCTTTGACCTCATTCCCCTTCCTTTCATTTTCTCAACTCTCTCCTTTCTTTCCTGCGTATCTCATCTTTTCCATGTGCCCATACAGTGATCTTACTTCACTGATTTTATAATACATATTTCTTCATTATTGTGATCTCTGAAGACAGGATGCATTTTATAATTGGTGGTGTTCTGTCTCCCTTACTGGCACGTCAAATAAGGTGTGTCTTAAAATCCAAGGCCTTCTTAGACTTGATGGGGATACACTACTTGCTAAGACCTACGGGTTCCTTTTAAGCAATAGCTCTTTGGCCAGTACACCTCATTGTGATAACTTTTCTTCCAAGTGGCTGCAAAGCCTGCAAATACTGTACCCGCTCCAGTGCCTGATTAATATTCCTAAAGCACATCTCTAGTTACTATCCTGTTCAGAAATTCTCAAAGGTTTATTATAGAGGTGTTCAAAGTCCCCTCTAAACAACCTCATAAAAACCCTGGAAGAAAACCTAGGTAATACCATTCAGGACATAGGCATGGGCAAGGACTTAATGTCTAAAACACTAAAAGCAACGGCAACAAAAGCCAGAATTGACAAATGGGATCTAATTAAACTACAGAGCTTCTGCACAGCAAAAGAAACTACCATCAGAGTGAACAGGCAACCTACAGAATGGGAGAAAATTTTTGCAATCTACTCATCTGACAAAGGGCTAATATCCAGAACCTACAAAGAACTCAATCAAATTTACAAGAAAAAAACAAACAGCCCCATCAAAAAGTGGGCAAAGGATATGAACAGACACTTTTCAAAAGAAGACATTCATACAGCTAACAGACACACGAAAAAATGCTCATCATCACTCACCATCAGAGAAATGCAAAACGAAACCACAATGAGATACCATCTCACACCAGTTAGAATGGCAATCATTAAAATACCAGGAAACAACAGGTGCTGGAGAGGATGTGGAGAAATAGGAATACTTTTACACTGTTGGTGGGACTGTAAACTAGTTCAACCATTGTGGAAGACAGTGTGGCGATTCTTCAAGTATCTAGAACTAGAAATACCATTTGACCCAGTCATCCCATTACTGGGGATATACCGAAAGGATTATAAGTCATGCTGCTATAAAGACACATGCACGTGTATGTTTATTGCGGCACTATTCACAAGAGCAAAGACTTGGAATCAACCCAAATGTCCATCAGTGACAGACTGGATTAAGAAAATATGGCACATATACACCATGGAATACTATGCAGCCATAAAAAAGGAT
This sequence comes from Piliocolobus tephrosceles, assembly GCF_002776525.5. NCBI lineage: Eukaryota > Metazoa > Chordata > Mammalia > Primates > Cercopithecidae > Piliocolobus > Piliocolobus tephrosceles. The sequence goes on along the minus strand of NC_045440.1, from coordinate 27,326,725 downwards.
GAGTTCGTGTCCTTTGTAGGGACATGGATGCAGCTGGAAACCATCATTCTCAGCAAACAACCTCTACATCTTTATCTGCTACTCCCATATATGCATGCTACCACCTAGGAAAATGGAATAACTCTATAAACTCCTTGCATCTCTATGCCTTTCTCTTGCAAGTACATCAGCTTTTTGCCTCTCCCCACCCCGCAGTGCAAAATCTTATCTTTCAGGGTACACCTCAAATATCACCTCTTGGCCAATCAAATGTATTTTCTTTGCCCTACGAATCCCACCGCACTTCATCTGTTCCTCTCTTACGTATCTTTCATCTTGTACTACAGTTATCACTGTATACATCTGTCTTCTACTGCACTGAAAACCACATGATGCCAGGGTACAAGTCTGACTCATCCTCACACGCACGCCTCACTAATGATAGTGCTGACGAGTCAATAATGATAGACAAAGGCACCACCAACCCAGTGTGGGGGCCTCCAAAAGAAATGGATCTCACAGTAAATGAATTGCTAACAAGCGAGGGCAAAGAGGTACTGCAAAACAGATCTTCAAGGATACGTACTAAGGGGTTAGCAATGACCATCTCCAAGAAGTGACAGTGTTGGGGATGGGGGCAAAAACGGAAAATATTGGTGGCAATTAAGAATGATTTTCACTTTTTCTTGGAGAAATAAGAAAATATTTTTTAAAAATTGACATTCTGCCTTATATACTTCTCTGTTGAATTTCTGAAATAAACACATGCTATTTTTATAAATTACTTTTTAAGAAGAGAACTTGGGAGAGACAGTACAATATTTAAGAACTAGTTTAATGATTAATACAACTCTGTAACTATTTATGTTTGGAAAGTGTATTTGGACCAGCTAGAAAATATTAGGATTGTGATTTCTGTTCTTGTGACAAATAGATAAAGCCATGCTATCTCTGGAAGCTAAATTAGAATTTGCAGTTATTCATGGTATATATAACTTTTGTACCGAGTTAAAAAGGTTTAAAATGAATTAAATTTAATTAAAGATTAAAATTAATCTGTATTTTTAGGATCTCACTATATAAAATAAAGAAGACCAGAGTAAAAAAGGAAATCAGTAACTTTTTCCAAATCAAAGGCTAAAGAAAATAAGAATTGATTCAATATGGTTTTAAATCTCTAAGTCTGGTAACTAATTAATCCTTTCTTCTCTACTAAAGACCTGTTATTTTTGTAATTAAGAAATGTAGGCCTATTAAAAAATATGAATTTTCATTGAAACGTGCTATTGCAGCTGGAGGAGTATACAAAGGACTGTTAGCACAACTCTCTTCTTTCTCTATTTCTGTAATGTTTCAATGTTTAAAAAATATTGATTGAAGATACAGAGTATAATCTAAATGGATAAAATGACATTTACAGTACCTCATGGTGAAATTTAAGTTTAAAACGTAATAAGATTTTTCACTGCAAAACTCTTAAAACTTTTTTGTGAGAAAAGACACACAATATTGATATAAGTAGAAAAGTTTTGTGAAAAGATAAAGGTAGACCAGGAAATAAAATACCAAACAACTATGTATTACATGACTATGCATAAGGCATTGTACTTGAGGGGTATGAGTAATTTCAAAATATGGGCCCTGATTATGGTTCAGTTGAGAAGAAGATATAAAAAAAGTTAAATAATAAAAGGAGTCACAACATAACTGTGACAAAATAAAATGCATCTAGCTTCTAATTAAGTATAAAACATGTTAAATTCAGAAAAGAGTGGTATCTCTATGGACTGGGCTGATCTGGGAAAGCTCATTGAATTGTGCAGGCTTCTGAGGGGTTAGTTAGCAGGTTGCAGGCATTGGAGAGGCAAGGGCAACAGTAACAGTAAAGACAAAAATATGAAGGTATAAAACTTAAGACATGCTTGCAAAACAGAAGGCAACTAGTGATGTGATCTGATTAGGCTATAGGGCTTACAGAAGGATGGTCATACACGCTGGTTTGCCTGACATAGTGCTGTTTTCTTGGATTATTAACAAATCTCATCTTAATCTCCCAGAGTGTCCCGCTTTGGACAATAAATTATATGACCACTCTAGGACCACACTACATTATATATATATATCTGAATTTAATGTCAACTAAAATCCTCTGAATCTTTTTCACATGTGCTCTGACAAGGAGGATATGGTAATTGCTCAGAAAAAAGGAAGCATTAAGAGGAAGATGGCTATAGTTTCTATCTACTCACAAAAGGAGGTATTTAAGCCCAAAAAATAGGCTTGGCATATAACAGACAGTAAGTATCTAATGAACAGATGGTTGAATAAATGAATACATCAGGGAATAAATGAATGAGAAAAGGAAACAAAAGTGAAAACAGAAAACAGTGGTTTCAGTTAAGACTTTTGGTAAAACCCAGACTATCTCAGGAGAAAGTGAGGATTTCACCATTTTATACAATTATCTTCTCTAAGTACATTTGGTGGTTTTAGCCTAAGCTATTTTTATTTTATTTGTATTTATTTTTGATATTTGTGTTTATTTCTGAGCTATATATAACCAAAATGAGCTGCCAATGAAGTTAGGAAATAGATCTAGTAACTTTGATTTTGAATATACTGAATTAATCATTCATTTCAATCACCCAAAAATGTTAAGTCCTAGTGTATACCAGGCAATTGGCTAAATGGTGGCAAAGGTGAACCAGACAAAGCTTCCCCAAGTAATCACCAGGAGATACAGGTATGTAAAGAAGATATTATGAAGTACTGTAAAAGAAATTGTATTAGTTGTATGAATATAGTACCATGGTAGCAGAGAGGAATGTATATTTGGGCAGGGTCTTGAAGAAACAGCAAGGGTTTTCAGGGCAGAGAGGGTGGGTGCAGGGAAATGCTGTCAGGCAGAGGAAACAACATGATGTCCAAAGGTAGTGAGAGTCACGAAAGAGCTTACAATGTTCCGAAAATGGGAAGGAGTTTAGTATGGCTAGAATACACAGCATATGACAGGGGGTTGTGAAAGGTTGGGTCCAGATTTTAAAGGGTATGGAGTTAACTTTGTAGGCAACTGGGAGCTATAATTTAAAGCAGAGGTATTCTAAGATCAAACTTATTTTTGTAGGGCAATATCTCTGCTGATACTAGAGGCAGAAGCCAGTCAGCAGCTGTGATGATGGCTGTGGAGAAGGCCTGAAGTAGGTTGAGGCCTGGACATAGAAAAGAAAGGTGAGATTCAAGAGATGCTTCGGAATGGTGATAAAATGCATTCAAGACAGCCCTAGGAACAGTACACACTGTTACTTACCTTCCAGCATTTTAGATTAGTTTGAAGGACTAGAAATTTCTGTTACCAAGTGGATAAACTGTAGGAGAACTTGGCTGCTGGACTCTAAAGGGGACCTGTTTCTGAAATGAAACTCTGGAACTCAAAACATACTTCTAGTCCATATGAAATGTATATAGCCCTAGACATTTTCTAAGACAAAACAGGAAAAGAAGTATAAACAAAAGTCCACAGGTAGCAATAAAAAAGTGATAAAATAAATCCGGAGGGCACTACACTTCTACAGACAAAGGACACCGTCGGCTGAGTGATCAGTGAATGTCTTCACAGGGAGAAACCAAATGATCTTTTGCCAGACAATGACAGCAAAGAATTTAAATGAAAAGTGGCAAAATAATTTACATGAGATGAGAAACCATAAGCTAGTAACAAATGGAAATGTCCCTGAACCACTTTCATTTCAATAACACTGAAGTCTGTAAAAATTGCAGCCAAAGAATTCCTCCTTTTGTGTCTGCATGAGCATATAGAAAAGACAGAGACTGACTCTCCAAGCAAGGGATAATGCCATGTAAATGAACATGTTCTTCTGTGCCTTCCTGTGAACTATCTCTGCTAAAGCGATATTTAAACCTCATCATTTCAGTTATCCAAAATAAGGTTTTAGGATTGCCAGACATTTCCCACTAAGTACAATTCAGTGTGTATTTCTTCATCACCAAGTAAACTTACTGGGCAGTGGGCAGGAAAGGCCTGCTTTTAGAAGAAAGATTACTCTTTCAGAAGAAGGGAAAAAACCAGCTTTAAACTAACATACTTTAGAACCCAAGTCCCATCTCCTATTTGAGAGTATCTATGTGGTAAATGATCTCTGGAAATAAACAAAATGATTTCCATATCCAACCACCAGGGACTGGGTAATAAATAAGAGGATATTCGTAAAATGGATTTAGTCAATGAAAATCATGTTTTCAAAGATCATATAAGTGAGAAAGTATAAAACTACATATCTGGCATAATCATCTTTTGTTTGAAAAGATATGTAGATATATACATAATACACAGAAACATGACCCAAATGAAATATGCCAAATGTTAACAGTTACTATCTTTGGATTGTAGTATTAAGAGGTATTTTAATTTTCTTTATATTTTCTTGTGTATCCCTCAATTTTATGTATTAAGCATGTGCTAATTTTATAATTTAGAAAAGCATTATTTGAAAATAAAGTTTGCTGTCTTAAAGTATCAGCAAAATGGAATTAGATTAAAATTATTCTTAAATAATAAACTTTAGCCTATCTTAATGCCTTTTAGCAACAAACCAATTTACATTTTAAAAGTTTGTTTTGCATACACACTGAGGTATAACAAACAAAAGATGTTCTATACTAATGTATTTTTTACAGATGAGCTTATTTTTAACTCCATGGGGACTTAATAAAATAAATAATGGCTCTGTCCATATCAACCTTTTAGAAGGTGTGAGCATAAGCTAAAATATAAATGAGTTCTGTTATAGAAGAAGCTGTAAGTTTTCATGACTTTGCAGCATCTTAAGGTTTTAAAATAGAATAGCCTGTGAAAAGAGAAGAGAGTTCTAAATGGAAAAATTAGTACTGACCTAGGAAGAGATTCACATGAGAAAGTGAATTCTTGAAGCCTAATTTACAAATGCCTATGGAATCCCATAACACAGCTCATTACACATGGATTTAGATGTAACACAGAGTAGATCTGACAAAGAATCAAAGACTTTTAAGCTGAAAGCTTCTTTATTTTGCAGGAGAGGACATGAACTTTGCAAATGAGGAGCCAGAGAGAACTGACTTGCTCAAGGTCACATGACCTGTAACTCAGGTTTCTTGACTTAGTTCACTAGATCAGGAAAAGCCATTACTCAGCTAAGACATGGTATTGTTTCTGACTTCATTTAACATATGTAATGCAAATCTCTGTATCAATGAATCACCTCGACCAAGTTTCTGTTAATTTCACAAGAGTTCCTGGAAGCAAAGATGTGGTGGCATCAAAAAGAAACTCGTGATAGCCCAAGCACCACAGTTACATCTCATCTAGCCTTGCCTTTTCCTCTTTGGGACACAACCATAACACTGACCTCCCTTTTTTCCTGGGCAGAGGAGAATTAAATAAACCCTGGGACTTCTCACTTGAAACAGAACATCAACACCCATTAAGTGTGTCCACTACACAGTTAACCTATCTTAGAAGAGTTAGTACCTCTTCAGACACTAGCAGAAAACAAAGCTTCCAAATCATTATCAGGATGGGGTAGGATGCTTTTCTTTACTTGTTTAAAAAAAAGAAAAAAATCCATACATGAGAATAAGAATTATGGACACCATGTATGAAATGTGCCCTAACATAAAGTTTTCCTTTCCCCAGGCCCTTCACTGCAAAGACTCTATGTTTAAATGTTTCATTTACTTGCAGCATGCTAATAGCCACTAGATCCCACTTGCTAATTGATAAACAGGTGTCAAGCATAACACTGGATTTAGAAGGTGAGTTTTTAGTACACTTTACCCTATTACTAAGCCCTCAAAACAACACAGGCAATCAATTGTCCTAAAACATAAAGTCTTAAATGAAGTGCTACCATATTAGAGGTTTGGTGTGAATCTTATTACTATGTAATAATTGGTTTTCCTTCTAATGTGTACTATCTTTCAATTATGTCTGTGAAGACCATGAAAAGAATGGAGACAATTTTCTAGAGTTGTCACAAAAACAGTAAAACTGACAAATTTGAACCAAATCTTAAAGAAAAACTGAGAAACAGTATTTCTCCTAAAACATGTCTTGACTACCACTGAATTTAGCAAGTATTTGCTTAGCCCTCCATTTTATTTAAATAATGAAGAAAAAGAACATGCACAAGAGGGCAGTGTTTGGTTTTGCTAGTCTGTGGATTTGTTAGTTTCCTAATGAAAAGACCAAATGTGAGTGATAACTAAGGTCATACCAGTGGAAACCACGGTACCTTGGAGAGTAAACTGCACTTAAACAGTTCCCAAACTCCTAGGGCACAGGTAGTGGTATACTCCTTCCTCCATTTGCTCCACTTTAGCTAGATGCCAGCTGCATCTTGCTCTCTCTGTTTTGTCAGCCTTCACTGGTAGGAAGTAGGTTTACCAAAGAGGTTTGTAAGGTGACCCAGAATTAAGTTTCTCATTCATGGTGTACAAGGTGTCCCAAGGCAAGGAATCTATTCTTTTTTTTTAAAGTGCTGAATTATAAACTGGTCACTTACAAACTTGACACAACTGATCAATAATGATTATAACATGGAGATCAACAGAACAGGATTGATAAGAATCAATCCATTGTTTTTGAACGATTTTTCTTTTTTTTTCTTTTTGAGACGGAGTCTCACTCTGTCGCCCAGGCTGGAGTGCAGTGGCCGGATCTCAGCTCACTGCAAGCTCTGCCTCCCGGGTTCCCGCCATTCTCCTGCCTCAGCCTCCCGAGTAGCTGGGACTACAGGCGCCCGCCACCTCGCCCGGCTAGTTTTTTGTATTTTTTAGTAGAGACGGGGTTTCACCGTGTTAGCCAGAATGGTCTCGATCTCCTGACCTCGTGATCCACCCGTCTCGGCCTCCCAAAGTGCTGGGATTATAGGCTTGAGCCACCGCGCCCGGCCTATTTATTTATTTTTAAAGATGGAGTCTCACTCTATTGCCTAGGCTGGAGTGCAGTGGTGGAATCTCAGCTCACTGCAAACTCCGCCTCCTGGGTTTACGCCATTCTCCTGCCTCAGCCTCCCGAGTAGCTGGGACTACAGGCGCCCGCCACCTCGCCCGGCTAGTTTTTTGCATTTTTTTTAGTACAGACGGCGTTTCACCGTGTTAGCCAGGATGGTCTTGGTCTCCTGACCTCGTGATCCGCCCGTCTCGGCCTCCCAAAGTGCTGGGATTACAGGCTTGAGCCACCGCGCCCGGCCTTGCATGGTTTTTCTTATGATCAATACTATGCTTCTGCAAAATGACTACCTCTTGCTAAAAGGCTATTGTATTGTCTGTATCTAAAATGAGAGCTGGTCCTCCCAGGGATCAATCCAAATTCTTTATCTCAAAAAGCAGCAAACCAAGCATGGAGAACAGCATAGATTCTTTTAAGAATCAGAGGTGCATTGGTCTGGGATTATCCTGATATGTCTCTGAAGGCAGAGGGAGAAACACAATACTTTATATACAGGGGTACTTATTACTTTTTCTTAAACCTAGACTTTTACTTCTTTTTTCATAGGTTTGCTGCTGTTTTAGGTGGGAGTCAATCAAACTACCAGGATATAGATAAATGAGTCCTCAATTGCCTTTGTTTGTTTATTTATTTATTTATTTATTTAGAGACGGAGTCTCACTCTTGCCCAGGCTAGAGTGCAATGGTGCAATCTCAGCTCATTGCAACTTCTGCCTCTCAGGTTCAAGTGATTCTCCTGCCTCAGTCTCCCAAGTAACTGGGATTACAGGTGCGCATCACCATGCCTATTTTTCTGTATTTTTAGTAGAGATGGGTTTCACCATGTTAGCCAGGCTGGTCTCGAACTCCTGACCTCAGGTGATCCAACCGCCTCGGCTTCCCAAAGTGCTGGGATTACAGGCATGAGCCACTGTGCCTGGCCCTCAATTGCCTTTTAAAAAGCCAAATTAATTCTGATAACATCTGACCAAAAAATGTGCTACTTATATTAATACTGACAGAGCTGGAAAGTTATCTTACCAATTGTATACAAGCTAAATAAATTTCTTCACAGTCACACTGCAGAGCAAAAATATTTTGATGACAAGCCTAGTAAGATGATGATAATCACTAATAGTGTCAAGAAGGACAGAAACATAGCTTAATCTGGCATTTTAATTTAATGGATGACATGTCAAAGTAGGAACCAATTAAATAGAATATTTGGATGAGACACTATTATAATCAGGACTCCTAGGTTTTCAAAGTATACTCGTAAGACCACTTTTAGATGGCTCCTACCACTAAACTAGCACAGTCCATTCAGATCCTACCAACTGAGATCTTCAAACACCAAAGACATATACAAGCCTCTGTACATGTTGTGAATGTTTAGTATAACAATAATGATTTCTTAATGCCATTAAGGCCAGAACCACATTTGTCTTGTTAATTACTGTATTCCCCAATATCTATTACAATGATTGGTACAAAGTAGAAGCTCAATACATATTTGCTTGAGTTTTTGAAGGTTCACTAGTTTTCTGTGAAGATTTTCCAATTCATCTATAAGTTGATTTCCCTTGGTATTAATGTTTATAATATGATGCCTAGAATTCTGCTCTGGGATGAATCATATACTTAATTGGTCACTCGTTATATACAATACCAGTATTTACCTAACTGTGCTTAATTTATTTGTAAACTGCGGCCACAGAACATTGTTATGAGGAACATGGGGTCTTTTGCCCTGTTCAATTGGCTTGGGGACTAGAGAAATAAGGGGTATGCCATTTGTACAATATGAAACTGCTGGCAAAGCATCTCTATGAGGATAGGGAAAAATTCTAATCTGCCTCAAAAACATCATGATAATTTCTCTTCTGGCTATTTCTGTTTGACCAAAAAGGAACCAGGAAGTATAATTTGCCAATTTTAAAATGCATTTAAGCACAGTTCATCTTCTTACTGGCTATGAGAAATGGATTGGGATAACTTTACCTGTCAATAAGTGGGAAAGTTTTGTTGTTTTTTCCTCAAATAGTCTAATGGATTGAAATGAGGTCATGTCCAGGCTCCTGCTGTCTCATATAAATGTTAAGAACTGCCTTCTATTTGTAGAGAGATACAGGAGGTGTAGTTCATTATGTTCCACCCGAGTCATTCCATAAGGAGTATAAAAGAGGATAAACTCCTTTTAAAATACAACTTCCAGCATAATTAATTCCAAAATTTATAGTGTATTCTTCCAGCATGTTCTCTTAGAACAGCAATGACATCAGAAGAGAGGGGAAGGAAGACCAGCTTGCCAGGGGTTGCAGTGGTGGCAAAACAACCTAAGGGAGGGCAGAGTGCATGTTTTACATCCTCATTCATTATAGGCCAGGACAAACATCACATTTTAAAGGACTCAACTCTGCTCCCACCAAATGTTTTTTTTAATGGATGAAAATGAAATAATGTTCTAAGGAAAACGACACTGAGGCATTCAAAAGTAATTTTCCTGCTTTTTTGAGTCATTTTGATTGGATCACTTTAAATCTTCTGATTATTATTATTTATCATCAAACTGATTTGAATGACTTAGGATTTTAACAAAATTAGAAAATACTGCACTACCATATCTCCTACGTTGAGTCTAACATGTTCGGTGGGGGAAAAAAGGTGGTAACATTTTCTAATTTTGTTAAAGTTATAGGATCTTCTTAAATATTCGATCAAGTTCAAGTGACACTCTGTAATATCAGACTTCATACATAGCACTATGCCTGCCTATAGACCAGCCGAGTATAACCAAACCCTAGCCCAAAGGAGCATAAAAACTGCACCACTGAAATACCAACTAGACTTTACTCAGCAGATGGTGAAGTAATTCATTCTGGCAAAGATACTGCCCAAATTTTCATCCTAGCAATGCACCTCTATAATAGAAGTCAGTTAAAGAAAAACTGAATTATTTAATTTTTGTTAACAATGTACCTGTGTAACACAAATCAGCAGGAAAAAAAATTGATCAAAAGATTTTTTTTCTTCTTTCTAATTGAAAATGACTAGAATTTCAAGATGTTTCCTTGATCACGTAGAAAGGGGAATCTTACTTAGGCTTCTGTCTTTAAAAAGGAAGGCTAGAAAGATTTTTCAAAACAGTTTCAATTTTTTAAATTTTCAGGATGTTTTATAAATATTAACAGAAAATCCACTCCCCACCCCCAAAATAGTTTGAATCATTGGCATAAAAGAGTTATTACTTCTGTTTTATATCTGGGAGAAAAGTGGCACCAACAATTCCAAAAACTGATTAAGAAAAATGTTTTTTGGTTATTAAAAGAACATACTTCACATAGATACAAATAGGATGCTTTGAGAAAGACAAATGTTGCAAATGTCACAATGTAAGGTCATTCCCAATATGACTAGAACCTACTCACCCAGCCTCATTTCCCACCCAACTGAGCAGACACTCAGCAGCCTCATTTTTCCAGTCTCTGTGCCTTTGCACAGGCTGCTCCCACTACTGGCCATGTCATTCTTCCTCTTCTCATTCCATCGAAACTGTACTGCTCTCCAGGACCCCACTCCACTGTGACCTCAAGGTTTCCTTTCCTTGTACCACTCTCCTGTGTCCTTATTGTACTTGGTACTCATCTCTTGTGTGAGATCTTTAACCTGACTCCTCCAATGGACTGAGCCTGCCAGGGCTAGGAGCTAATCTTTCCATACTCCTCAGCACAGGGTACAGTGTTGAGGAGCAACACTATTAGAAAAAGTATGTTCCTAAAGCCATACCAAAGTACTATTAGATAGGTATGGTAATTAAAATCGTTTATAACAAGCAATTTCCATAAGGACACATAGCTGGTGAGTAAGAGGGTAGGGCCTGGAGCACCAGTTGTTCTAACTCCAAAGTCTGTGTTTTTAACCACTATGTCATCAGAAAAAAAAAAAAAAAAATTAAAAAAAAAGAAAGAAAAAAGTAAAGGGCCGGGCGCGGTGGCTCAAGCCTGTAATCCCAGCACTTTGGGAGGCCAAGATGGGCGGATCACTAGGTCAGGAGATCGAGACCATCCTGGCTAACACGGTGAAACCCCGTCTCTACTAAAAAATACAAAAAACTAGCTGGGCGAGGTGGCGGGTGCCTGTAGTCCCAGCTACACGGGAGGCTGAGGCAGGAGAATGGTGTAAACCTGGGAGGCGGAGCTTGCAGTGAGCTGAGATCCGGCCACTGCACTCCAGCCCGGGCAACAGAGCAAGACTCTGTCTCAAAAAAAAAAAAAAAAAAAAAAAAAAAAGTATAAACTATTCAGTATATAAGGTAAATTATTTATTTATTTCTCCCAATATTTATATTTGGATATTTATGGCTTTTTACATTATTATAATATACTGTTTCTTCTTTTGCTTAACATTATTTCATTTACATTTTTCTTCAAACTTACATAGGCTGTATCTGTCATCTTACGATGATATTCCACTTAATAAATTCAACATCACTGACTTAGCCACTTGCTACAAAGCTATCAGAGGTGAATGTAAAGAAGCTGGAAAAACATTCACTGAATTTCCTATCCAAATATAACCACCATCTTGGTCAGACATATGGGCTCTTTGTTATGACATATGAAGAAGATATCCTCACCTAGTTCGCTCAATTCAGCAGCAACATAATAAAGAAGAAAATGAAATGTAAGTTTTTTTGCAACTGTAAAGCACTGAAACAAGTTTTAGAGATAAACTGAAAAATAAGAGAAGCTGATTTCTTCTAAGCAGTAGGAAGGTGAGTTTTTAGTTCTCTCATTTATAAGGAAGAAGGAAGTAATTCTAACTACCTAGACTGATAAGAAGGTAGGTGAACAATAATTTCTTAGGATTTTCAGATTGCAGCAACCTCAAGATACTTCATTTCTGTAATGCATAACCATAAAAACTGAGGGAACCAGAATCCAAGCCAATTGCTAAACAAACTATTAAGACAGCTCATGAGAATATGCATTAAAACACAGTCCTGAAGAACTGCTCTTCTGCCAGAGCTTAGTTATGGATGTGATTTTGTTTTCTGAAGTTAGTCTGTTTGTGTTGTTATGCTAAGAATCAGTTATTTTCCGAAGATTTAATTCTAGGGTGGGAAATAATTTCTTATCCAAAGCCACAGAATCTCAGAGAAAACAAAGACTCTATACAAAAACAGGAAATTTAGAATCATAGCATAGAGTGATATAATAATTTTAATAACTTGAAGGACCTTTTAAGAAATTACATAACATTTACTAATTGATTTTAAAAATAGGTATTGATCGGTCGGGCATGGTGGCTCACACCTGTAATCCCAGCAGTTTGGGAGGCCAAGGCAGGCAGATCACTTGAGGTTGGGAGTTCGAAACCAGCCTGACCAACATAGAGAAACCCCATGTCTAATAAAAATACAAAATTAGCTGGGCCTGGGGTGACACATGCCTGTAATCCCAGCTACTTGGGAGGCTGAGGCAGGAGAATCACTTGAACCTGGGAGGCAGAAGTTGCGGTGAGCCGAGATCATGCCATTGCATTCTAGCCTGGGCAGCAAGAGCAAAACTCTGTCTCAAAAAAAAAAAAAAAAAAAAAAAAATTGCTTTTTACATGAAAAGAATTTTGTTTTTTACATGAAAGAAAAAAAACCTGGAACCTAATACTTTATTCAGAAAGTATAAGATACACTAAAGCATATACTTCAGTTTTACATTATAATCAACAAAAGTAAGAACAGAGTTGGAGGGTAGAGGGTGTGCTTAAAAGAAAAAAGAAATGGACAGAAGTCTTTTTGGCAAACTAAAGTACCAGAAGGTGAGGAAGAGAAAGATACAGAAAGGAGTTTAGGAACGAAAATTAAAAATAATAATAATAATAAGGGGGCCTAAGAGAAACAAGAATAAAGAAACAAAGAGAAGAAATTTGGGTTAAATGAAATAAGGACTTTTGTCTTCCTCATCTCTGTGTCCCAATTCTTAGCCTAAACCTTAGCAACAGTCAATAAATGTTTACCACATAAAAGTTAAGGAAGATAAAGGGCTAAGAAGTTCAACAAGTAGAATTATTTTTCAAATCATATTTTACGGTTCCCATAACTGTAAGGTCTCAAAATAAGCAACTTAATCTTATTTCTTGTGTGAATGTAACCAAGTTAATTAGTCTCTTTGAATTACAGGTTCTTGATCTAAACAACAAACTGAACTAGATGATCTTTAGGGTCACTTCCTTATTCTTTGCAGTAATGGTGACCAAATATAGGTAAATGAAATCAAAGGAAGGCTCTCAACTTACACCTGGATTGCTTACATGGAATCAGTGGTCAGTAGATGCAATTTATATTTTTTTGTACAACAAGAGCAAAAGTCACTTACTGTTCACATGACACAAGGTGCTGTCCAAAGAAACATCCAGATAGGTTTTAATTTCTCAGAAGAGCAATATTAGAAAGGATTTATAAGTATTTCTGCTCTAATTATTTTTCTGGCTAGGAGTAATCTTACTGACATTAGAAGGGTCTCTAACTCCATAGATTTCTGCATAAGTGACATACATATTGGTACATTATACAGAATAATGAAAGATATAAACCAAATAGCATCACTATCACAATGCCATAACAAAGTGAGGATACTGCTAAGGAAGAAAAACATGATTATTTTTGCATTTTGCAAAGTAACAGGATTCTCTTCAAGAGGTAGAGTGTTTTTTTAAGATGGGGAAAATCCTACTAGAAGTTATTTCTTCATTTTTAAATGACAATTAAGAAAGCCTCAAATTATATAAAGCAAACAAGAAGAAAAAATACATTAAATGAAAGCAAGCATAGCTTCATGAAACAAGAGAAGAAGTGGAGAGAGCTTCCTGGGTAAATATTTTTAAAATCTCACAGTGGTTAATTAAGGTAATAAAAGAATAACAGGAAGTGACACTAGGAAAACAGGGCAGGTTAATATTATTCAGAGATTGCTATAAAAGAACACAGAAGAAACTGATCTTCCACAGTCACTTAAGTTTGAACCTATGAGTCTCTTTTGTCTTTACACATACGAAAGTATTACTACAGATCATCATATCATCGCTCAGCATAGTTCAGAGTCAGAAGACTAGGAAAAGAAATGTTCTTTGCAGGTCAGGGTTTTGATGATTTGCAAAACACTAGGCAAGTTGCACTGCAGTTGTCTGAACCAACCACACCCAGTCTGCAGTTAAATATAGAATTTAGTTTCTGGAACTGTTAGTCTTAACCTTCACTGAAAAAATTAAAAGTAAAAAGGAGAAAGGAAAGAGACTGAAACCAAAGTCTATGTACTAATAAACTGTCCTGGGAAGATTTCCAAAATGCAGTAAAGACCAAGAAAATTACATTACAGAAACCTCAAGCAATGTTCTAGAAATCGTTTCACAAGCTGATTTGTCTCTTCCATGCTGGTTCTCCCAGGATATAAAGCATCCTTGAATAAAATCCCCTTGGTTACTAGATGCATGTCTCTAATTCAGATTATATACATGTCAGGTTAACAGCAGTGACACCAAATTTAAAACTATGATATAATTTTGATTCGTTATAGTATTGTGGTTGTGATGCTATTTTTGTTCATGAAGACACTTTTATTGTAAGACCTGATTTTTAGATGCTTAAATTTGGGGGAAAGAGATACTCTCAAGCTAAAATTTTTAATGCTGATTCCTTGCCCAGGAGAATATTTTGGATTAATTTTTTAAAGTTGTTTTGGAGACTGACAGAGGTTAAAACAACAAAAACAAAATATTTTCCGTATAATTTCAGAGGGTTCTAGGTTTTACTAATGATTTTGTTTCATGTTGCTCACTGAAGATGAACATGAACAGAATTTAATAACAAAAAACATATTAAATATACTTATCCATACGAAAAACAAAACATGCAATAGTTTTCATTACAAACAGGTATTCATTTGCCTTCATTAGCATTTAATTTGCATGTTCCTGGATACACCCAAATACAGGGTCATCATTTAGCCACTCTGATTAAAAATGATAGCAATAAGTAACCTTTCCACACAAATTTGGCCCCAAAGCTGGTACTATTAACCATTGTATTCTATTGCTTCTATCTATCACTGCTAGGTATTCTCACATTTATGCCTGCATCCAGTCAAAGCTTTTTTCCAAGTTGTTGCTTCTCTTTCCTTCTTGCTTAGTTGGGTTGAAAAACCTGTAAGGAGATTTGGAGGCTTATTTTACCTTCCTCCCTTGTGACCAGAATAGGTGCTATAGCCAGGTCTTACTCTTTTGTGTACCAGTCACATATGCTAATGCTCTAGAGACACACCTGTTTCCAAAGATAAAGGAATATCTAGCCCAAATTGCTGAAAGATTAGTAAGGAAAGAGTACATTAGAAGTCACTCTCCTGGGCCATGAAGCCTCCAAAACTACTTCTGACATAAACCTTCTCTTCAGCTCTACTCCTTTCATTCACTCTTCTCACCCTTAAATGTATCTATTCTTTCTATCCCTAGCACTTTGCCTCACAGCCCTGAAGTACTTCATTGAACGAACGAACAAATGGGAGAGTTAGGTTTGTAGAATCATGTTTGAGCATGTGGAATCACATTATCTGCACATGCAGATATTCCAGACATTCACTATAGATGACTTTTTTCCCCTTCAGAATATGTGAACTACTTAAGGTAAGCCTAGGTTACTGCTAACACATAGCAAATGCTTTATTTAAAAAATGAATAAATATTAGTCAATTATATATTTTATCCATTAAAATCTAGTCAGGTCCTCTTTTTAAAAACAAAATCCTTTTTAATTATAAATATTTTAAACCCACACAAATATAATAAACCCACAATCCCCTACATACCAGCTTCAACAATTAGCAACCATTTTGCCATTCTTGTTTCATCTTTTCCCTGTTATAATCCCCATATGCTCTTAAACAAATGGAAGGTTGCAACATATACTAATCTAGGGACATCAGACTTTAGAGTTAATAAAGCCCAAGTCCACGAATTAAAAACAATCAGTATATACCCAAATTAAAATAACATTCTTCTTAGTTAATAAGAAGAACTCAAATCTATGAATAGCACTGGTTAAAGATCTACATGTGGCCGGGCGCGATGGCTCAAACCTGTAATCCCAGCACTTTGGGAGGCCGAGACGGGCGGATCATGAGGTCAGGAGATCGAGACCATCCTGGCTAACACGGTGAAACCCCGTCTCTACTAAAAAATACAAAAAACTAGCCCGGCGAGGTGGCGGGCGCCTGTAGTCCCAGCTACTCGGGAGGCTGAGGCAGAAGAATGGTGTAAACCCGGGAGAATGGTGTAAACCCGGGAGGCGGAGCTTGCAGTGAGCTGAGATCCGGCCACTGCACTCCAGCCCGGGCGACAGAGTGAGACTCTGTCTCCAAAAAAAAAAAGAAATCTACATGTGACTGGGACACTTGTTAGCTTTGTGGTCCTAAGAAGTTAGTTATTCAACTTCTTTGAGCCTTGACTGCCTCATTAGAAAAAGGAAAAACCAGGACTGCAGTGAGGATTAAATACGGAGGGTAAGTATATGTGAAGCTTCTAATAGTAAGTATATGTGAAGCTTCTAATAGTGCACTGAATAAATGCTTTTTTTAAAAACAAGCAGCTTGATATAATTCATATACCAAAAACTTCACTTATTTAGGGCATACAATAGTTTTGAGCATATTCATAAAGTTGTACAAGCACCTCCACAACTGATTTTAGAAATCTTCATCACCCCCAAAAGAAACACACACCCCTTAGCCATCACATACCCCTCCCAACACCTCTATCCTCCCCTAGCCCTAGGTAACCCACTTATCTACTTTTTGTCTCTATAGGTTTGCCTATTCCAGATACTTCATATAAAGGGAATCATAGAATACTGTCCTTTGTGACAATAAATGTTTCTGGAATTAAATATTTTAAAAGTCAAATATGTGGAAAACACCATGGAATGAGGTCAGAGAAGGAGAAAACGCACATATATATGAATGATGCACCAAGACACATAGTAGGAAATATACATATCATTGAAGTGCTCTGGGTATGTTAAGAGTCAGGAAAACTATGTGTGTGTGTATGTACATGGTAGCAAGTAGGTAGTTTGTGGACAGCCTCCTCTGATTGCTTTATTTTCTTCATTTCCTTTCATGATAAGCAAGGTCATCATGAGAGAATGAGGAGGGGGAGTTTGCAGAGAGAGAAGAAAGTGTGAAATAATCTTATAGGAGAGTGGGAAAAAATAAACCAGAAAGGTATAATATTAATTCTGCTTGGCAGAATTAAAGACCCACTTGAGGTTCATGGTCATGTTTTTAAAATGAGATCAGTCAGTAGGGTTTTAAGTTTTTCTCCAGCCACATTTCGCTGCAAAAATGCACGAACTGTATAAGTGGATATATTTAACCAGAGTTTATTCACACTCATGGCTTTAACTGTACCTAATATATTGATGACTCCCAAATCTCCATTTCTAGTGCCACTGAACTCTCCTAACACAGAAATCTTGAGGTGACTTCACAGTTAAAGCATTAAATTAGAAGACGCTTAGATGGAAAAAGAACAGTGGTCTAACAATGGTTATGAGAAAGGCATTCTACTGTGTGATTTACACATATTATCTCAAATAATTCTCATAACTCTTCTCATAATAACCATCTCCACTTTACAGAAAGCTGAAATTCCGACAGATTAACAAAAAGTGAAGCTGTGACTAATTCCTAAGTCTGTGTGGCTCTGAAGTCTATCTTTTTACTTCATCATGATATTTAACTCTTCATAAATGTGGCAACTGGGGCCCAGAGATGCTGAATGATTTGCCCAAAGTGAAAGCATTTTTTTTTTTTTTTTTTTTTTTTTTGACATGGAGTCTCGCTCTGTCGCCCAGGCTGGAGTGCAGCGGCTCAAACTGGGCTCACTGCAAGCTCCGCCTCCTGGGTTCACGTCATTCTCCTGCCTCAGCCTCCAGAGTAGCTGGGACTACAGGTGCCCATCACCACGCCTGGTTAATTTTTTTTTATTTTTTAGTAGAGACGGGGTTTCACCGCGTTAGCCAGGATGGTCTCGATCTCCTGACCTCATGATCCGCCCGCCTCAGCCCCTCAAAGTGCTGGGATTACAGGAGTGAGCCACTGCACCTGGTCAGTGAAAGCATTTTCTAATAGCACGTACTGTCTCCCAGATGCTCTCTAATCACTATGCTAAACTCTTAAATACTTCCTGCTTTGTCATTCAAAAGTGTGTAACTAGGTTAGACTGTTTTTCTTTCTTTTTTTTTCTGACATCTATCACTTTTCATCCATTTTCTATCCTTTTGCTTATACAATATAGCTTAGGCCCTCAGCAGTCATGCATAGGTTACTCTAATAGCTTTGTAAGCTGGCCTCCCTCTATCCCTCCTCTAATCCAGTGTTCTCCAAACTTTTTGGCACCAGGGGCCAGTTTCATGGAAGACAGTTTTTCCACAGATGGGGTGGGGAATAGGAAGGGTGGTTTAGGGATGAAAATGAATAGAGTTCGAGCTCCTGTGAGAATCTAATGCCACTGCTGATCTCACAGCAGGTGGAGCTCAGGCAGTAATGCTTGCTCTGCTGCCACTTGCCTCCTGCTGTGTGGAGGTCCACAGCCCAGGGGGTTAGGGACCCCTGCTCTAATCCATTTGCATATGAGTTAGTCACTTCTTTTCGCTGAGGCTCTTATATATAAACTGCAAATAAAATACCTACAGTACAGAATTCTGAAACTTAAATAAAAATAATTTCATATAATTATCAATAAGATCAGTAACTGTATAGTAATTAAATTCCTATTCAAATGTAACTATCACTGCCTTAAGATTTACGAAGGGAGATACTATAACTTAAATATATATTACATTTATTTCTCCAATTATACACATGTAGTATACATACTTGATTGATTTCTTGTCCATTATCCATACTCCCACCACTATTATCTAATAGACCAATCTAATCAGATATATCTCCTACATAAGGCCCGAATGCCAACGCTTATGGTATAATTAAACACGGTGCTTGTTTGATTATAGAATGCACAATATAACCAAGTTCTGAATAATCAAAGTAAGAATGCTCCTAACATTATAATGCCTTTTCTCTAACTCGTGAATTCCTATCCCTCATCTGAATGCAGCCAAAATGCTACCACTTCGGTGTAGTTTCCCTCTTTTCTCTACATGCTCCTTTTGTCATACAGCATTCACTTCTCAGTTCCATAATTACTTACATGTTAGCTCCCTCCCTGCTGCCACACATTTGTGAGGGAGTACATTTCAGGGTAACCAAAGAGTTGATGAGGGAAAGTTCTTTACAGAAGAATTCCAGCTGATTAATGTACAAGAAATAAATTTCAATACAACAATTTTGTGACTCCTTATGGAAAAAATGACTAGGAAGCAATCGTCAATAGATAACAAAACAGTGATTCTCAGTCCTGCCTACACTTCAGAATCTCTTGGGAACTTTTCAAAATATACCTCTGCCTAGGCTTTACACCCAGAAATTGAGATTCAGTCCGTCAGGGGTGAAGCCCCCTGATAGTTTTAAAAGCTCCTCAGGTGATCCTAATATGCATCCAGATTTAAGAATCAATGCTCTAAAACTATTAGGTAGATGGTTAATAGGGGAATTTCTAATAAGTGAATCAAGAAGGTAACACTGAATTCACTGATCAATCTTATGGTTACTAAAATTGGGGCTGTAGTGGTGGGTCATGCCTATGATCCCAGCACTGTAGGAGGCCGAGGTGGGTGGATCTCTTGAGCCCAGGAGTTCAAGACCAGCCTGGGCAACATGGCAAAACCCTGTCTCTACAAAAACATAAAAATCAGCCAGGCATGGTGGTGCGTGCCTGTAGTCCCAGCTACTCAGGAGGCTGAGGTGGGAGAAAGATTTGAGCCCAGGAGGTTGATGCTGCAGTGAGCCATGATCATGCCACTGAACTCCAGCCTGGGCAACAGAGCAAGATTCTGTCTCAAAAAGGGAAGGGGGCTAATAAACATGTTCTAAAATTGACTGAGGTTATGGTTGCATAATTCTGTGAATATACTAAAAAGCATTAAATTGTACACTTTAAATAGATGAATTGTATCTCATTAAGGCTGTTTTTTTTTAATCAAGATAAATTTCTATCTGTATGCAAACATACACACAGAAGACTACAGTGTTTTATTTAAATCTTTTGATTTTATATTTCTCGTCTCTTTTGCACTGACAATCTTGGTTCCTAATAACTTTAATATGACTATTTGTTTTATCTGTACCTACATCTATATCTATACCTATCTAGCTATATAAATAAAAATAGTATCTAAATAGCAGTATCTATGACACCAAATTTAGTAGAAACAGTGTAAGATTTTTTGGTGTTTCTTTTTCTTAAGCTGTTTCCCACTTGGGAAATATAGTGAAATTACTGTGTTATAAACACATTTTGAGAATTCTTGGGTGTTTAAGTCACTATTTTGATACACAGGTTTCATTTTAGTTATTTGTTAAAGATCACCCTTTTCCCCCCATTTTTTCCCTGATTTTAAATTTTGTTTTATAATTGTGTAATTTAGTTACAGGTCAAAACAAAGTATTTTCCGAGAAATCTAGCTTCTACCCCTCCCTCTTCCAAGTTGTTTCTCTTTTATTGATAACCATTTATTTTATGGTTTATTCCTCCACTTTAAAATAAGTTATAAGCAAATACATAAATGATAGCTTTGCATTATATACAGTTGATTCTGCCTTGTTTTTAACTTAATGTTATATCCTGGAGATCACTGTATACAGAGTTTTTTGTTCTTTATCTGCATAGTACTCCATTACATGGGCTTCAACATCCAATATATGGATGTGCTATGATTTACTAACCTAGTCACTACAAATAGACATTTAGGTCATCTTCTGTATTTTGAAATTAGTAAAAACAGTGCTGTTATCTTTTCATATTTTTTGCCAGTATATCTTTAAGATTCTTCTTTTTTTTTTTTTTTGCTTGAGATAGGGTCTTTCTCTGTTACCCAGACTGGAGTGCAGTGGTGTGATCACAGCTCACTGCAGCCTCAAACTCCTGGGCTCAAGCAATCCTCCTGCCTCAGCCTCCCAAATGGCTGGGACTACAGGCATGCCCCACCACACTTTTTTGTATTTTTTGTAGAGATGGGGTCTCACTATGTTGCCTAGGCTGGTCTCAAACTCCTGGCCTCAAGTGGTTCTTCCACCTCAGCCTTCCCAAAGGTTTGGGATTTACAGGTGTGACCCACTTGGCCCTAGGATAATTTTCTAGAAGTAGGAAGGCCAAGTCAAAGGGTAAACTCATAGGTAATTTTCCTTGATATTGCCGAATTCCCTTCCATTAAGTTGTTTCATTTTGCATTTCTACAAGTAATGTATGAGAGTGTCTGTTTCTCTACAGCCCAATCAATAGAAAATGTTGCCAAACTTTTGGATTTTTGTCAATGTGATAAGAATAGTATCTCAATGTAGTTTTAATTTGAATTTCTCTTACTATCAATTAGATTGAGCATATTTTCATATGTTCAAGGACCATTTGCATTTTTTTCTCCTATCTTTAGCCCAATAAAGATAGAGTTGTTGGTCTTTTCTCTTTTAAGAGCTCTTTATTAGGGATAATAAAAGTTGCAATTTTTTTCCCCAATTTGTCTTTTACTTTGCTCAGCATTTTCTCCCTCCAAAGTTTTTCTTTTAATTTATGTAATCATATTTATCAATCTTTTTCTTTATTGTTTTTAGATTTTGAGTCACAGTTAGAAAATATTTTTCCCATTTCCAGGATATGAAGGGACCACTCATGTTTTCTTCTATTATTTATATGGATTCATGTTTTCTTCTATTATTTATATGGATTCACTTCTTTGACTCATTTGAAATTCATCTTGATGTATGAACAATGGAATAATTTTTTCCTTTTTTAAAATTTCATTTTAATTTTTGAGATAGGATCTTACTGTGTCACCCAGGTTGGGGTACATGGTGCAATCATAGCTCACTGTAACCTCAAACTCCTGGGCCCAAGCAGTCCTCTCACATCAGCCTCCTGAGTAGCTAGGAATGTGGGTGTATGCCACCACGCTCAGATATTCTTTGAATTTTTTGTAGAGATGGGGTTTTGCTATGTTGCCCAGGCTAGTCTCGAACTCCTGGCCTCAACTGATCCTTCCACCTTGGCCTCCCAAAGCTGAAATTATAGGTGTGAACCACCATGTCTAGCCTTACTTTTATCTTATACTAACATCTGAGTAAGGCTTTCTTTGCTGGTTTTACAGTCTATGCATATGTATTTATTTGCCCATTCAGTCAAGAAAAAATTTTATGTGTCATACTAAGGGTAGGAATTTTGCATTTCATTTTGGAAAACAAAAAGTTACATTTTTACAGAACAAAAATCATACTGTGACCTTCTGTACTATTAAGTATTTTGAAAGGCTTTCTGCACTTTTGCAACTATTGGCATAAACTGCATCCTCTTTCTAGTTGTACCAGGTAACATAAAATTAAGCCAAAGATAACCAACTCCTGGATTAGATAAAGCCATTTGTTAATTAAAATTAATGTTAAAAAGCATAAATTAAGACTAAATAGGAGTCATAGAACAGGGTAAATGCTCAGTATCTTTTTAATTAAAATTCAGTGTGATTCTGTGTCTAATTCTTGTTGCCTAGGAAAAATAAGAATCCCTAAGTCTCTGAGGTTCAACTCTGAAAGTACATTAGGAATATCACCTATTGATATTAATGTCATCAATTTTTTACTTAATTCTTTCTCATGCTGACATTTTGTGATAAATATATACTGGTATTTTCATGAAAAAAACTAACTGGCTAAGTCACTAGCACAATTAGAACTTAGCACCAGGTAGAAACTAATACCTAAAGGAAAATGTACAATATTGAAAATAATTTAGGTTAGACATTATTTTAATTCTCATCTGCTGTGTGCCAAGTTCTAAAGAAATTTTCAAAAAGAATAAAAATTCCTAGATGAGAAAAATAGAGCAGATTGTAAATGTCAGGTCTCCAGGACAATAATGTCTCATTCTTTCACTTTAATGACTCAAGAATATAAGGATTCATTATTCAATAAATGGCTTCTGCTCTTATCTATAATAAAGAAAGCGAGGAAAGGAATAGATGACAACATCAATGGATAACCTATAATCTCATTTTGGATACTGGATCTCACCTTCACCTTAAGCAAATCTATTAATTTCAACCATATCACGTGAACAAAAACATCTGAATTTCGGCATTTTAAATCTCCCTCTCTTTCAGGTAGTGAAGTTCATGAGCTGGGAAATAATCAGAAAGTAGCAGGATGAGAGATAGCAAAAGTCTTAGATGACATATTGTCTATCAAAAAACTTCATTTTAGACATGAAGTTACAGCTGAGAATTTGTGACCTAAACAAAGTTAGTTGGGTGTAGGTCTTCCGACTCTGAGTCCAGTGCTCTGTCCAATATACCAATTCTACTAGTCAGGTCAGATAAGAAAAATGTACAGCTCGAACATTATTACCTAACTGCATATAAACAAAATTCCACTGAAAAAAAATTCTGTAAACATCACTTACAAGTAGATGACTAAAAAGATAATTCTACTATAGGATCTATGCTAAGTATGCCAAACATTTCAGAATCATAATTAATTTATACCATTTCAGATGGGAAAATTGAAGCTATGGTCAAATTTAGGTTAAAAAAAAATCACTGAGTACCTACTATGGATCAGGTACTGTAGAATGAGAGGATAAATTACTAAAACAAAGTCAAAAATAAGTATTTTTAACCTTTGGGACACAGCTTATTTAGACCATACTCCTTATTAAAGAAAGTTAAATCTCAGTAGTCTTCTATACAATTATTCAATATTTTTGATGAAAAGAAGACTTCAAAGAGTTTTTCCAAAATATAATACAAAGATGTGAATTCAAAAAATATTGATTCCAACATTTCTTAAATTACTGGCGACACTATTATAAGTAAAATAAATTGACAGATGCTAACTCCAGCTTTATGAATTCTCAATGCTAAGATCACCTTATTTCAATAATACAGCATTTATAATATTCTAAAGCACTTTTAGAGATAGAACCAAGATACCCAATTACTTGTTTGAAATGAAAACTGTCCCAATCTATCCAGAGTTGATGTCTTCCCTAAGTTTGGGAGATTTCTCATAGAAAAAGGAGACACATACCTTTCCATAACAGCCAGGCACTCCTTTCTCCAGGTAAATCGACTCCCTCGTCGTAGTCGGAAAGTACCAGATGTGGCAGAGACTGGGGGAGGCGTTTGTCTCCATTCAGGGTCCTCTAGTGGAATGGGGGCTGGTCTCATACTTAGTGTAGCGCCTGAAATAAGTAAGACAGTTTTAGCAAATATCTTGCAGTTAATTTAAACCAATATGACATCTACCTCCTATGGGACTAGGGAAGTATGGTCTTTGGCTTAGTGACAACTTAATCAATGTATCTCTCTCTGAAAAATTTCTTTTGAAATTCCTGCTTGATAGTTATATTCTTTTTGAACAATATACCTCAGATGTTCAGAATCTTTCATTACCATTCAAATAAGTTATGAGGTTAGGAATTTATGCATGTAGGAGATAAAATAACCCTAATTCTTGTAAACTCTTTTTTTTAAAGAGTGAAATACAGCATGAAAGAAAATAAGATAATATTTGATGTGCTTTTTGTCTACTAACTAAATCAGGTCTCTATAGGTCTAGATGCTATACTAGATTCTGTTACCTCTCGAACATAATAAAATTTCAATGAAAAATTTCTATAATTGAGACATTTTACTAATTCAGATTACTCTTTTCTCAAATAGCTTGAACTACCAATGATGCATTCATTATTCATTCACCATTTATCAAATCCCTTTCAAGTGGCTTGCTCCAGGCTAGAAGCTAAGAATAAAACCAGGAAAGCAACATTGTCTCTGACCTCCATGAACTTATTTCACAGACTTTCAGTGTAACTTGGTATATGCTTTCATAGAGTTCAGTCCCTGGCTACCCCACTGTTCTTTCACTCCTTACACTGTTAAATTCATCTTCCCAAAACATAATTATGATCATATCGGTCTTCTAATCAAAAACCTTCTACAAGTTCTCTCTGCCTGTCGTTTAATTCAAACTCTCAATACAGGTCTAGAAAGACACATTAGAACCTGTAGTTTATGCAAATATTAATACATATATTAATTTTATGTTAATGAATATTAATAAATATTTCTTTCTAACAGAATTAATACTCTCTTTATTGTACCTTGCAAATAATACTATGGATAGCATTTCTACTTCAAGACTTACAGACCTATTGTAGATCCCTTTCTTAATAGCTACATCTTCAGACGTATTCTCTAACACAGATGTCCAAAATGTTCATCAATACTGATTTTGCTTTTCAAACCTATTGTCCTGCAGTCTTTCCCATCTCAGTAAATAGATACCCACTCTTCAAACTGCTCAGCTCAAAATTCTCAAATTAATCTTTCACTTCTCTAATTCTCCCACATACCACATAACTAATTCATAGGCAAGTTCATTTTATCAAAATATTTCCAGTATCAGATCAATTTTTATTCCTTGCACTGCTACTACTTTTAGAACATGTCAGCATCATCTCTCACAATCATGGTTTCCTGGGACAAGTTTCAAAGACAGCTCCTCACAGTAAGTCATACCTCTGGCTAATCATGCCCTTGAATCTGGGTCAGTCCTATGACAGGCTGTTGAGCAAGAAAACCTAAACAATTCAAGGCTACGTTATAAGATGCTTTGAAATTTCTGCCTAGGTCTCCTAAAATGCTGGCTCTGGGGGAAACCAGAGTGGCCATATAAGAAGTCTGACTAACCTGAGATTATGATGTTGTAAGGAAGCCCAGGATAGCCACGTGGAGAGGCCACATGGAGTGAAAGATGCTCTGACAGTCCCCAGGGGCTTGTGCCAACTACACCCAGGTGCCAGCATTTGGGAGAAAAAGCCATCTTGGACACTGCAGCCACAGCAAACGCCACATGGAGAAGTGCAGAAACCAGGTGATAGACAGAAACAAGGCCTCAGACATTCAGTCCCAGCACATGAATGTGGACATCAACCTCCAATGTCCCTAAGGATCCCTGCCTCCTGGTCTGCACACCTCTGTGTAGTCCCTTCCCACACTGCACTATGATTAGGCTGTGTGACCAACAGCATATGGCAGTGATGGTATGTCACTTCCAGGATCAGAATACAGAAGACGCTGTGGCATCTGTCTTGGATGCTTTCTCTCTTATTCACTCAGGGGAAAACAACCTGCCATGTGTGAGGACACTCAGGCAGTGGATGGTGAGGCCCATGTTGTGAGGAACTGATGTCTCTGACCAACAAGCAGTGAAGACCTAGGACCTGTCCACGTCCACATGAGTGAACTTCCAAGTGGACCATCCAGTTCCAATGACTGCAGCCCAGGCTGACAGCTGGATGGCAACCTCTACAGAACTCTGAGCCAGAAACAACCAGTTAAGCCACTCCTGGATTCCTGATCTACGAAAACTATGAGATAATAAATGCTGATTGTGTTAAGCTGCTAAATTGTGGGTAATTTATTGTATAAGAATAGATAACTAATAAAAATTATCACAACCATCCCCAGTTGTTTATTTCCCTTTATCCCCCAATACACTATTATTAATTATTCAAATGTATAAATTTGGCAGCAAAAAAATTCCCTTTAATATAGAGGCTTCACTACTTATAAGAATGAGCATCTTTTCCTGTTTATTGATCATTTATATCTTTTCTTGTGAAGTCCTATCTGTTGTTCCTTTTATAGGGGGTTATTGTACTTATGGGTGCATAGAAATCATAGCAGTTGCTAGTCATAAAGAATGCAATTTTTTTTCTGGTCTGTCATTTGTTTTTTATAGTGTGGTTTGTGATCTTAATTGTAATATAGCCAAATTTGTCAGTCTTTTGTATTATGGCCAATGGGTTTGAATATCACTCAGAGTATTTTTATATCTTTCATTTTGTGTTTCAGCCCTTAGTATGTATGTGATTTCCTATAGCATGTGATGGAAAGTAAATATTTAACGACTTAACATTTCTGCTCAAACAAGTAAGCCTGTCATCATATAATGCTTTAGAGATTTACAGCCTACCCTGAAACAGAGTTGGCAAATTATACCCGCTGACTATTTTTGTAAATAAAGTTTTACTGCAGCATGCTCATGCTCATTCATTTACAGATTGTCTATAGCTATGAATGCACTGGAGCAGAAGAGCTGAGTAGCTGTGATAGAGATGATATAACCTACAAAACCTAAAATATTCACTGTCTGGCCCTTTATATGAAGAGTTTGCTGACCCCTGGTTTAAAAACATTTCTGCTCTACCCAACATGAAACTCTAAACCGAAACTCTTCTTTAAACAATTTAAAAGGGTTTCACTCTGCCAAAATAAACTGAGAATTCAGTCTGGGCCTAATTGAAAGTTAACTAAGTTCGGACATAAGCAGGAATTTGGGGGCTGGAGGGTTTCACAGTCTTTAGTGCTTTTCTGAAAACAAGTAGGGATTACAGCACAGCAAGAGCTCTGGAATCTACCTAATTAAAATTATATAAATTTTATTCTACAGCAAGGGTGAAAAGGACTAAAACAGAGCCAACCGGTTATCATGGCTGATCAAGACAGAGGTAGAAATAGACTCAGTAAGGGAATACAACCTCTTGTCCAGGGGCTGACCCTGGTAAAGAAAGAAAGAGTTTCAGGATGAAGGGTGGGCAATAGGTCAGTGAATTCCAGGTAGTAGACCACATCCATAATTGCAGCATGCTCCTCAGTAAGCAGAGTGATAAATGTGTACAAATAGAACAGAGAACAGAAAGAATCTTAACCAAGAGGTTGAAGGAAATAAGCCAACTAATAATAATGGTTCTTTCTTGGTATTGGGGTTTATTATTAATATTATGCTTCTTTATAATATTCTGTATTGTCAAGAGCGTCTCAAGAACTGAAGGAAATTCAGATGAAATAAAACTGGGCAGGAAGGAAAAGGAAAAGGGGAGACGAAAAAAGGGAAAAAAGGAGAAAAAGAAGATAGAAAAGTAAGTAGTGGCCTGATTATTTTGAAAGAAATCAAGGCTGGGTGCGGTGGCTCATGTCTGTAATCCCAGCACTTTGAAAGGTTGAGGCGGGTGGATCACCTGAGGTCAGGAGTTCAAGACCAGCCTGACCAATATGGTGAAACCCCGTCTGTACTAAAAATACAAAAATTAGCCAGGTGTGGTGGCATACACCAGCTACTCAGGAGGCTGAGGCAGAACAATCACTTGAACCCAGGAGACAGAGGCTGCAGTGAGCCAAGATCATGCCACTGCACTCCAGCCTGGGTGACAGAGAGATACTCTGTCTCGGGAGGAAAAAGAATGAAATCAAGACAGTTTACACAAAGAAGGTGAAAAATGAATAATCTTAAATTCATCAAAATGCTTAATTTAAAACATAATATTACATTACTTTTCAGATTTTTTTCTGGCTCCTTTTTCTGTTTCAATGTAGCAGTAGTTGAAAACAGCACAAAAAAGTACTCTGGAAACACTCTATTAATGAACAGATTTGTTCTGGAAACCTTAGTTCATCTTGTTTGGCTGAAATGGATGAAAAGCAATGAAAAAATCCAAGAATGAGTTCAAAACTACTGACTCTAACAGAAAAACAAAAAGATACTAGAATGCAGGAACAATGTATATAAGCCTTTAAACTCCTCTGAAGTAAAATACAAGAGTTCTGGGTTAGCTAAGGTCCTAACAGGAAAAGTGTGTTGTCTATTTCCTTACAGAAATGTTTTTTCCCCTCATCTAAGTTTTCATTAAAACAAAACTTTGCACCTTCACTTAGCAAATCTAAACCCATGAGGAAAACAAAACAAAACAAAACAAAAACAAAAACAAAAAACCTCTTTTCATAATTTGTTAAGAGATTTAAAAATTTTGGTAAGTGTTCTCTTTACATATATGATAATGTTCTTGCTGATCAGGGTTAGCTCTGGGTGAGGGACTATCAGCACATCATTACTATGCCATCCACAGGAACTAGCCTCTCCAAAAGTAATTTCACATCTCCCCCCATGTCACACACACGTTTCTCTGAGATCTAACACTCTGAAAGTGAAGGACTGGACATTTCTTCTGATGACATTTAGCTCATGTATTTGCTGCATAACTCTCCTGGCAAATTTTATTTAATTGTTTAGAAACATGCAGAATATGTGCCACATGCCAAGAGGAACTCAGCAAACTCTGTCTGCTATAGTAATGTTTAAATTAGACAAGGAAAAAAGACTGTGAACTTAATTTGATCAAATAAAGGGACTTTTGATGTCAACCATGCTGAATTTAGCACTCACTTTAAAAAAAAATAGGTATTTTCTTGTAAGTGTTCCCACAAGAAACAAGATAAAATCTATCTGATTAGTTTACATCAGCCTATTTTATTAATATGCCTTGGCAGGCTTCAATTATGCTGGTAAATTCTGATAATGAGTCTGTTATCAGAGAACTACACTATATCAATTGGGTTATCAGTAAAATTAACCTAAATATCCATTCTATTATTTTTCTTGCTGAGTCCACTTAAAGAGAAACTTACAAAAAACCAAAAGCCATATCCAACTGGATCCAGACTAAAGAGGCTGAAAAAAAGAATTTCCACTGGGTGTGATGGCTCACGCCTATAATCCCAGCACTTTGAGAAGTCCAGGTGGGTGGATCACAAGGTCAGGAGTTCAAGACCAGCCTGGCCAACATGGTAAAACCCCATCTCCACTAAAAACACAAAAATTAGCTGGGCGTGGTGGTGTGTGCCTGTAATCCCAGCTACTCCTGAGGCTGAGGCAGGAGAATTGCTTGAGCTCGAAAGGCAGAGGTTTCAGTGAGCTGAGATTGCGCTACTGCACTCCAGCCTGGCAGCAGAGTAAGACTCTGTCTCAACAACAACAAAACAAGAACTTCACTCAACGTATACAAAGAGAAATGCTGTAACGCACGGGAATAGAGTCATAGAATATACAAACATTTTTGTTTTCTAAATTTACAGAAGAAAAAAGAAAAAGTTTTTCATTTTGTGACTTTTCTTAATTTTGCATTTTCTTCTCAGAATATATGTAAAGGGATCACACTATTTACACTTACCCTAATGAGCTATCTTTCCTAGACAGACAAAAAATTATGAAATAAAAGAATTACTTGATAAAAATTACAGACAACTTATTTTCTGCTTGCTTCTCAAAAGCAGGTCTGGACTGTATAAACCTAAGTCTTCTCTTCTCTTCTTCCTTTCTTTTCTTTCTTTCTTTCCTTTCCTTTCTTTCCTTTCTTCTTTCCTTTCTTTCCTTTCTCTCTCTCTCTCTTTCTCATCTTACAAGGCAGACTGATTTCTTTTGGTCTCTCTCCCTTCCTTCCTATTACACTTTATTTTTCAAATATGTAATACAAGTACATAGTACAAAATTTAGAAAGACACATTAGGCTGTGTAGTTAACTCCTTACCCCTGTACTCCCAATCACTCAGTTTCCCTCCATAGAGCTATTCTTCCCAGTTCCTAACACAGCTTTTCAGAGATCTTCTATGCTTAGGTAAGTATATACATGTGTATGTGTGTGTGTGTTCCCCTACATAAATATGCCCTTGATACTGTTATGTACCTTTTTTTACTTATGAATTCCATATCACCTCATATAAATTTAATTCATATAAAGCTGCCTTCAAAAAGCAGTTATATAAGATTCCATTGTTCAGATGTGCCATTAATTTATTTAACCAGTTCTCAACTGAGGGACATTTGGGTGGATTCTAATCAGGTCTGAAATGACTTGCAACAAAGGATCTGCTGTCCTATAAGCTAACATAATTTTAGTTCATCTTAACCAAACGTAATAGTAGCTCCAAATTCTTTAGCTAAAATCGAAGGTTATTTTACAGCCAACAAAACAAAATCACTTTTATCAAGAAAGAATTCTATGCCATATTTGCCTGTAATAAAGGTGAAAATGCAAAGAAAAAGATAAACAAATTTCAATGGCTAATATCCAATTGCTGTTAATGCAACAACTACTACCAACTGGCAATTATGAATTTACCCTCTTATCTCTGGCTGCCTTTAAATTATGTCCCACAGAAAAACTTGACAAGAAAACCAGTAGTTAGGATTTGGTTTTTAAACAAAAAATAGAAAGTATTTCTTTTAAAAAGGTGACAATAATGCAACCTCACCGAAAACCAAATGCAGATAATTAAAGGAACGTCTTAAAAGGAGGCACTATGTCCTTAAAAAATCAGCTCCTAATGATCAGCTAGAAGAACGCCATTAGTTTCAATTCCCTAGTTCTACCTTCCTCTAATTTCCCGATAATGAGTGGGCCTAGCTCTGGTTTCAAGATAAACTAAAATAGGAAATAAGACTTTTAAAAGCTAAAATAAATAACAATAAAAAAAAGATAAAACCAGTTTTGGAAGAACACTATCAGCCCAGTGCTAAAGCTGGACTCCTGTAGTTAGTATCCAACAACTGGCTATCAGATCAGCTGCAACAATGCCACCATGGCCCTGGAGCTGCACCTTAGTCCTCCCTCCTGTTTCTAGTTCAGAGCCGGACTAGAGCCCAATCCCGAAACTCCAGTGAGGGAATTTGGCCTTACCAGTTGATTATCCCATTTTGCAATCCCCATTAGAATAACAGATTCAAAAAGAATCATCAATGAATGCTAAGGCCACTGGTGAAAGCTGCTACAGGAAAGAATATTTATCCAGGGGCAAAATGTCACCCTAAAGATTATTCACAAACTGCAAAGAAAAGATCTGGTGGTTACCATTTTAACAAAATCATCAAGCTTGGCGTATGAATAGTGCTACAACCTTCTAATGCTCACAGGCCTTTTAATATGTGGCAATATTAGGTAAACACTACCTACAAAGTATTTTTCCCCAGTGTTTCATTGCAAAAATTTTTAAACATACAGTAGTGAAATAATGTTTTAAGTGAAAACCATACTCATACCACATATTTTATCACATACCTATCCATTTCCCTAAATATAAATCCATTTTATTTTCTGATGCATTTCAAAATAAATTGCTGCCATTAGTACGTGCCTCCCTAAATAATCTATGAAGTAATCTTGCCTAAAATATTCAACATGAATCCTAACTTCAGATTTTAATTCTAACTTCCAGTTTACAGAAATATAGAAGATAAAGAAATGAGATATTTGATAATAAAAGTAAATAGAAAAATCCAGCATGCGGGACATTCTGTCAAATTACATGGCTTAAGAAGTTCATGTTATTAAAAAAAAAAAGTTTGGGTTACTAGATTTAAGAGACATCCTAATTTTCCAACCTAAAAGAGATACTAAAAAAAGAGCTACAAAAGACATTCTTCTAATGGCTAGAGAAATGTGACTCAGACTGGATATAAAACGATAATATGAAATTATTATTAATTTTCACAGGTATAATAATGAGGACTGTGGTAATATAGATTATCTTTATTCTTAGGAGAAGAATGCTGAATACACACATATATAAATCTTAATTTATTTCTTTTATAGGAATAAAGCAAATGTAAAATGTTAATAATTTTATATATATATATATATATATTTTTTTTTTTTTTTTTTTTTTTTTTTTGAGACAGGGTCTCCCTTTGTCACCCAAGCTGGAGTGCAGTGGCACCATCTCCGCTCACTGCAACCTCTGCCTCCCAAGTTCAAGCAATTTCCCTGCCTCAGCCTCCCAAGTGGCTGGGACCACAGGCATATGCCACCACACCTGGCTAATTTTTGTATTTTTAGTACAGACAGGGTTTCACGATGTTGGCCAGGCTGGTCTTGAACTCCTGGCCTCAAGTAATCTGCCCATCTGCCCGCTTCAGCCTCCCAAAGTGTTGGGATTACAGGCATGAGCCACCACACCTGGCCAAATGGTAATTATTATATCTATCTATTAATTACTATATCTAAGAAAGAGTAAACAGGTGTTTACTGTGTTAAGTCTTTTGAATTTTCTGTACATCTGAAACATTTCAAAATAAAAATTGGGGGTCAGAATAGATTTTTAATATTACTGTAGAGGTTGATATGGTCTCTTCTGTTTCATCCTGCCTGGACCATTCGGATTGAGAAACTGACCTTTGGGGAAAAAAATCTTATCACATACTTACATACAAAAATACATGTCTATGACATTCTTTATTTCTACCTCAGAGCCAATGCTCTTATTATGCAATATTTTGACTAGTGATTCAGTCTGTGTGCAAAGGCTTTAAGGCTGCAGCATTACAGAATACACAACCCAATCATAAATTTACACATGAGGGCAGGCTCACTGCCACTTGCCTGCGTAAAGTATAGATTGAGATAGTCCCATAACTTCAGATTTTACTTTATAAAATCACCTGTTAAAAGTATCTTGAATAGATCTTGCCTACTTCTTCCAACTCTAGACATACATTTTTTTGTCATCTTAGTTTTCTTAAGATTTCATTCTGCTTGCCAATCTACTGCTGCTCCTGGGAGTCATCAGGGCAGCTGCATCCTAAAGTCCAAAGATACATCCATTACCCGGGTCATTAGAATTAGAAAAAAAGAAATCATTAGCAGAGATCACTGGATATGGTACAGCATGAATTAAATAAAAATATTAAATTTACATTACTAATTCAAACAAGATTTGCAAAAAAAAAAAAAAAAAGATATGGAATCTTACATAGTCATGTAGTTGAAGAAAACAAAATCAGCCACTGAACATTCATGGCGTTCTTTCAAACTATGGCTAGAAATATCATATAACCTGAAAGCAAAGAGGTGTCTTAGGGGAAGAAGTGAATACGACTAGATAATATTAGACAATAAAATAAAATTTATTACAATCAGGGTTTAGCTTTTACCGTTAAGAGTGTTTTTCTGCATAAAGCAACCATAGTAAAGTATGAAACTATCTTACTGAACAAGTTAGCACATGGAGTCATTAAAGTAATTCATTACATCTGTCTTGTTTCAGATGCAATAAATAAAAGGAAATGCTATTTACCAGGGTTTGTCTTCTCAAGTTGATACCATCGGTAAAATGCTCTTTTCTTCTGTTCACTCAGATCTGATCCCTGCTGCAATAGCCAATGAGAGATCCGGCTCTGACTGATACCTATGTAAAAAGAGAAATAAGTTTTGGGGGGCACAGAAATTACAGTGAAATTCATAAAGTTCCTTTGGTTCTAGGTTACTGGGTGCTTTATTCTCTGTGTCCAGTCCATAAGGAAGTTGCAACCTGAGCAAACTATTTAATTGGATTCCTTTGTAAAGACTGACTGCGCTGGCTAGGATATACTCAGAAATTATCTCTTAGATGTCAAGGCAGTTTATTAATTAAGACCTGACAATCGCCTCTAAAATTTATCTCCAAAAAAGGTCCATGAATCTGAGATAAAGATTCCTAAAATTATGTGTCAGAGTTTATTATATTTGTGCTCCTTCAATTACCACTGCTCTCCATTCCACCCCTAATTTAGAATAATAAAACTTTTAACAGATATTGAGCAAAAAAGTCAAGTCAGCAAGTTTTGTTACTCATACATTGACCAAAAGATTTAGGGGCTAGGAAACAAAAGGTCATTGAAAATACTGTCTTAGTAAGGTTTTTTTTTGGCTTATTTGTTAATTCATTTAGCCATTTTCAGAGTCATTACCATTAGTACAGAGAAGAATTAGCAGACTTTTAGAGTTATGTATGCTACAATATGACCTCTTAAGAAATCTCAACAGCTAAAGACATTTTTCCAACACATGCTTTCCACAAAACTGAATAGAATTTAAGCAGTAGTTTTCTCTACCTCCAAGAAGCTCTTGACAGCAATTACTTAAAAATGTAAAGAATCTCTACATCTGAAAGTAAAAAAGCAGGCCTAAAACTTACTAGTATGAGAATCACATGTTCATTTGATCATTCATAGCTATTCCAAAAAGTGAGTAATTCAGTACAAACTGGTAAAAGCAAGTAACAATGGGAAAAACAAAGGGTAATCGAATATTACTGAATACCACCTGTGTTGACACCTGTTTAAAGCTATACTGCCCAACAGGAAGAGCAGCTATCATGAAGCAATCACACCCTTTAACATCAGAAAAAGCAAGAGGTCCCGAGGATCACATTTAACTCATTAAAAGCAAGCCCCTAGAGTTTCACACACTTAAAAACCTATGTCAAAAGAAAATTTGAGGAAATGGGAGAGGGGAGTGTTAAAAGAAAGACTGTGAAGCAAAGTTCTCCAACTGGAAACATCTTTCGTTTTTCTTTTTCTTTTTTGACACAGGTTCTCACTCTGTCTCCCAGGCTGGAGTGCAGTGGCGCAATCATGGCTCACCACACCCTCTCACCTCAGCCTCCCAAAGTGCTAGGATCAAAGGCATGAGCCACTGTACCAGGCCCCACCACATCCAGCTAATTTCTTATTTTTTCTGTAGAGACGGGGTCTCACAATGTTGCCCAGCCTACTCTCGAACCCCTGGGCTCAAGTGGTCCTCCTGCCTTGGCCTCCCAAAGTGCTGGGATTATAGGCCTAAGACACCATGCCCCGCCTGGAAAAATCTTTCAATTTCAAAAGGCAAAATTCAAACAGCTTTCCAAAACCTAAGTGATTATATTCTCAAATAATTCACACAGCAGTTTTCCAGTGGATTAAAGATTTATGTGATGGATGCACACTGTATGCCTTTTCTAAGAAAATGCAAATTATTCTGGATAATTAATTCGGCTTTCACCAAAAGTCTAGTTTCAGACATTATGGTATCTTTTAACACTACTTTTTTTTTTTCTTTTAAACAGAGTTTCACTCTGTTGTCCAGGCTGGAGTGCAGTGGTGTGATCTCGGTTCACTGCAACCTCCACCTCCTAGGTTCAAGCAATTCTCCTGCCTCAGCCTCCCAAGGAGCTGAGACTTCAGGCATGTGCCACCATGCCCAGATAACTTTTGTATTTTTAGTACAGATGGGGTTTCACTGTGTTGGCCAGGCTGGTCTCGAACTCCTGACCTCAGGTGATCCGCCCACCTCAGCCTCTCGAAGTGCCCAGATTATGGGCATGAGCCACAGCACCCAGCCTATACTGCTTTTCTAAAGAGTGAAGAAAACAACCATCATGAAATCAACATTGATTTTCATGTCAGCAAAATAAAATTATTTTACATGAATTTTTCATGTTGCTATCATACTACTCAAAACAGAAAACTTCAGAAAAATCGGTTAGGAACAAATATATTATCAGCTCTGTTAATTGGTTCCAATATGAAATATTCCTTAGTCAGATCATACATAGAACAAGCCTCAGAACTCACTAGACAACAGTGCTGTTCAGGTTCTGACTTCGCTATAGTGAGAGAAGAGGACAAAATCTCATCAAACGGACATTAGTTAAGTTAGAGTATATTATATAACAAAACACTTGAAGGTTTTAAAATTAACATTTTTAAAAAGCCATAAAAAAACCCAGAAAACTACAACAAAAAAGCAGAACCAACCAAACAAAAAGCCATCAATACCAAGTGTTGGCAAGGTTATAGAGCATATAAGATTCTCACACTGCTGATGGAAGGATAAAATGGCAGGGCCACTTTGGGAAATAGTTGGATGATAACTGCTAGAGCTGAACATACACATACTCTATGAAAGCAATTTTTTTCCTAGGCATATATCCCACAGAAATATGCACCTGCTCAATAGAAGTATGTTCAAAAGAGACAAGAAGGCTCTTATAAACATTTCCATAATGGCCCCCAATGTGAAACAACTAAATGCCCATCAAGAATAGAATGCATCGGCCAGGCGCAGTGGCTCACACCTGTAATCCTGGCACTTTGGGAGGCAGAGGCGGGTGGATTGTCTGAGGTCAGGAGTTGGAGAACAGCCTGACCAATATAGTGAAACCCCATCTCTACTAAAAATACAAAAATTAGCCAGGCATGGTGGTGTGTGCCTGTAGTCCCAGCTACTCGGGAGGCTAAGGCAGAACTGCTTGAACCCAGGAGGTGGAGGTTGTAGTGAGCCAAGATTGCGCCACTGCCCTCCAGCCTGGGTGACAGAGTGACACTCCGTCTCAAAAAAAAAAAGGGAATGCATCAGCTGTGATATCTACACATTCTATTATAGTCTGCTATACTAAATAGAAAAAGATAAACTACTGCTATATGAAATCACATGGATAAACATCACAAAAATAATGTTAACTGAAAAACCTTATAACACAAGACACACATACACAAAAGCCATACATAACTATATATGATTCATTTTATATAAAGTTATAAAACAGATACGACTAATCTATAAGGATGGAAATCAGAATAGTAGTTACACACATAGGAAGGAGAAGGTTTCTGCATGGGAGTTAGAATGAGGAAGGTTTATGTGGTGACCAGCATTTCTCTTTATCTCGATCTGGAGGGTGGTTATATGGGTGTCCTCACTTGACTTTTATGTGTCCATTAAGCTGGACAGTTTTCTGTGTATATATTTAAATTTTAAAAAGTCTCCCCAAAAATGTTTTTAAAATTCTATGTAGTTTCAAAAAAATGAAGTAAATGGATATGTATCAATATGGAAAGATGCCCATGAAATAAATGAAAAGGTATGTATTTTTATGAATATACAATTTTACATATTCTAAAGTCTGTCTATATAGTAACAAAAGCTAATATATAACTAAAGATATACAATATGAATTTAAAGTGGCAGATTCTTCCTACATTTCTATCTCTTATTGTTTTCTTAATCTTTCTATAAATACTCATTAATTATTTTTGGCTTTTCACCCTAAATACTACATATGGAACTTTATTGGTTATTTTAACAACCAAATAGTTGCAAAGAATGTCTTCTCCCTCCAATTCTACTCTCTGCAGGAAGCAAGGTTAGCTATTTACACATATGTTGTTCCACAATTTTCTCTATATGTAATTACTACTTTAATAAAACAAAGGGAGAAGAGAAATATAGAATATTCTTCTGTCTTTTGTGTGAGGAAGAAATAAACAAGAATTTCTTCCCTCTAAATTTAATCTCAGTATTCATACAATAAACGTAGAAAATAAGTAAAGCAGGTAGTTTTTCCAAAGAGGCACTGTACAAAAAAAATAAAAGCATAAAAGGACACATTTTACAGTGATTTTTCTTAGCAGCCTGTTAACAGATGGGTAAGGCTCCATGAACTCATGCTTCGAGCTGCTTTGGTCCTTCAGCTGAGCAGTCTCATAAGCCCTAGCAGTCTCTTGATACTATCAGCTTTGATACTTTTCCTCAGAAGAAAATTTCCCTAACTTTCCACCTACTTCCCACTGCAGAAGAAAATGTTATTGCCCACAAGTTTTAGTTCCTCAAAACCTCATCTTGTCTACCTCTAACCGGGCAGAGGAAAAGAAAACATTTACATATAACCTTCACACATTGAGAGACTAAAACTAACCCCTGATTAATTCTTTCCAATAAGAAAGTTATCACATGGTATTCAAAGGAAGAAAAGCCTTTCCAGCCTCATTCACATTATTTTCTGAGCAGCTGCATCAGGCTACGTGTTCCTCAAACACCACACTCCCTTCCACTAGAGGGCTCTCCACCATAATCCATTCTTGTCAGAATCTCCAGTATCACTAATTTATGTTTAATTTTCCTTCCACTTCCTGCGGAGTGACACTACTGATCACTCCCATCATCTTCCTCCTTGGAATGCTGGATACAATTCCAACACCACATCTTTTCAGTCGACTTCAGGGCTGCTTTGCTAGCTTCTTACATGTTAGTGGCCCTCAGGATTCCTTTGGTCATCTCAGTTACCAACAACATTGATTTAAAACGTGATCTAAACGCCAATGACCTCCAGGGTATCAGACCATTCTTTCAAACCATCTGCCAGATAGCGTCCATGAGATTTTCCCACAGGTCCTCAACATAGCCAACTTCACTCACTATCATCCTTAAATCTGTTCTTCTCGTGTTCTCCATCTCAATTTTACTGTTCACTCTACTTTCCCCCCACACTCTTACATATTTACTAAATACAATCACTTTCTCTTCCTAAAATTCTTTTCATGTTCTCTCCAGTCCTCATTCCAGAAGTTTGGAATCTCAGTCTCTTTTGCCTGGACAATTGTAGTAACTATAAGAAAAAGAACAAACCATTTAAGATCCACAAAGTACAAAATTCTCTTAAGTTCCTTCTTAATTAGAAAACCATTTCACAACTGAAAAATTGAAATTTCCTTCTTCAAGCAATCTTCTACCTCAGAACTGCTTTCATCTCTATAATTCACCTTCCACCGTGCAAGCAGAGTTATGTTTAAATTTCAGTTAAAGCACATACACACATTCTCTAAAAAAATTCAAATAATTCATAAAAGTGTGCAGAAAAGAAAAAGCTGTTCCTCCATTCCCATCCCTCATTTCCTATCCTAAAGGTATCCTTATTTGGTGTGAAATCCATCCAGACTTTCCCCATGCATTTAATACAGAAAAATACGCAAATACACACACACACACACACACACACACACACACACACACACACACACACACACATCCAGTTTCTTTTTAAAAAACATACACTTGGGGTTATTCTACATATAATAAGTAACTTGCTTTTCTCTAATATCTTAGAATGTTCTCATGTAGTACATTATAAATCTTTATTCTAGTGGTTACAAGGTATTCTATACCATAATCTATTAAAACATGAATCTATTATTGGATACTGCAGTTGTTGTTAATGTTTCACTATTATAAATTACAACACAATGACACTCTATGTATATCCTTCTGCAGACAGATAAATATTTCTCTAGGGCTAACTCACAAGAATGAAATTTTTGATTCATAGTTTGTGAAGAGCATTTACGTTTGTGACAAATGTCACCTAACTGTCCCCTAAAGAAGACTGTACTCTCACTTATCTGCTACTTAGATAAAAAAAGAAAAAAAAAGAAGACTGTACTTAATTTTATACTCTAACCATAGTGATAAGCATGTTTCTCTACATTCTCACCATTACTGAATATTATAAAACTGTTTTGAAAGTCTGACTTTCTTTTTGTAAGCATAATACATATCCATTATTTTAAAAATCCTAAGCAATTCAGATGAAAGGAAAATTTAAGAGAAAAGCGAATTTTAAAAACCACACACCTGAATTCTCGCCCCTTGGAAATAAATACACTAATTCCAAGATCACTCCAAGCATATATAGACATAGGACAGGTAGAAGTAATAACTGAAATGAGACCATACTATAGACAGAATTTCAAAATGTATAAAAAAATTAGTTTTATTTTAACACAGGAATTTTTTTAACAGAAGTGAAAACAAAAGATCTGAAGTTTTGTAAATGTTTCCATAAGAGAAATGAGGTTCCTGAAAGAGTCCACTAAAGCAAGGCAAAAGCATTATATAAAAACACTGCATCACTGGGATGCATTTTTTTTTTTTTTTTTTTTTTTTTTTAACTTACAGGCACTATTTAATGGTTCCAAGCTTTAAAAGCTAAGGAAATTAGCAGACTGTGGTAGCTAACCTCCAAAGGGACCTCCAACCTCCAAATGATCCTTCTGGTCTTACTACCTTTGTGTAATTCCCTCCAACACTGCATCAGGGTTGCTCTGTGCAACCAACAAATGTGGCACAAATGATGATCTGTGACATCTGAAGCTAGGTCATGAAAGACATTACATCTTCTGCCTTCTCTCCTTCTCTCTTTCCCTTTCCCCCTCTCTCCCACTGCCCCACCCTCAGATAGCTGGTTGTGGGAGAAGCTAGCCATGTTATGAGAACACTCAAGCAGCCCTATGGAGAGGTCCATGTGACAGAGAACTGAGGCATTCTGCTAACAGCCAATGCAAGTGAGTCATCTTGGAAGAGGGTCTTCTAATCTCATTTAAGCCTTCAGATGACTGCAACCTCAAGAGACTCCCTGAACCAAAACAACCTATCCAAGCTGCTCCTGAATTCCTGGCCAATACAAACTGAGATAATAAAGGTTTATGTTACAAGATGCTAAGTTCTTAATGTAGCAACAGATAACTAACACACATCCTTACACTCTAGTTCCCCCATCTCCATATCCCACCCTTGCACTCATCTCCTCATATTTAGAACATATGTTTAGATGGTCAACATTTATATTCTGTTTTGAATTCATAGTTGCCACAGCTGTACACTCACGGTTATAGATTTTAAAAGATTTAGGATTTTATAGATTTTAAAAGATTTAGGATTTACCATAGAATTTCTTCGTTTTTCCATTCCTCAACTCCATTTTTGTTTTTGTTTTGAGTTATATTTTACAAACAGTAAAATTTTAAGTATATAGTTCAATGAGTTTTGATAAATGTACAGATGCATGTGATAAATGTACATGATGCATGCTCAAATCAATTTATAGATTATTTCTTTTTTTTTTTTTTTTTTTGAGACAGAGTCTCGCTCTGCCCCCAGGCTGGAGTGCAGTGGCGCGATCTCGGCTCACTGCAAGCTCCGCCTCCCGGGTTCACGCCATTCTCCTGCCTCAGCCTCCCGAGTAGCTGGGACTACAGGCGCCTGCCACCTCGCCCGGCTAGTTTTTTTGTATTTTTAGTAGAGACGAGGTTTCACCGTGTTAGCCAGGATGGTTTCGATCTCCTGACCTCGTGATCTGCCCGTCTCGGCCTCCCAAAGTGCTCGGATTACAGGCTTGAGCCACCGCGCCCGGCCCAATTTATAGATTATTTCTATGTCCCTTGAAAAGTCCCTCTTGTTCCCTTTCCAGTCAATACCTAAATGCCTTGTTTTGTTTTGTTTGAGATGGAATCTCGCTCTATTACCCAGGCTGGAGCGCAGCAGCATGATCTCGGCTCACTGCAACCTCTGCCTCCCAGGTACAAGTAATTCTCCTGCCTCAGTCTCCTGAGTAGCTGGGATTACAGGTGCCCACCACCACACCTGGCTAATTTTTGTATTTTTAGTAGAGACAGGGTTTTGCCATGTTGGCCAGGCTGGTCTTGAACTCTTGACCCTAGATGAGCCACCTGCCTTGGCCTCCCAAAGTGCTGGGATTACAGGAGTGGGCCACTGTGTCCGGCCAAAATGCCTTCCTTTTAAATATAACTTTGGTTATAGATTTCTTCACAGAGTAGTTTTTAACAGCACAGGCTAATTGGTCCTGCATTTTCCACCCCTTGTATGTTTGTATGTTTGTCTCCATTTTTATACTTTGAGGACAATTCTACAGGGAAAATTTTTGGGGTCAGCTTTCCTTCAAAATCTCTTGGAGTGACATAAGTGAGAATGGTGAAGTAAAAACCTCTGAAAAGCTACTCCTCCATAAAAGCAACAACAGCAAAATCTGCTGCACCATCAAAGCACTGTCAACAAGTGTCAGAATCAACTTCTTCAGAACTTTAGAAACTACCAAAGGCTTTCCAACAATCCAAAGAGCATTAAAGAAAAAAAAAATGCTGAATTTTGGTAAGAACAACATGTGACATTTTCACTTGGCCTCCTCCCATGACTGTCATACTATCATTATAGTAGACTTAAAAACCAACATTACTGCAATCACAGTGAAAACCAGGTGTGGCCTAGTAGCCACTGGAGGGGAAAGGATAGGTTTGAAGTTCCTCAAAACACCCTTCTAAGAGAACTGTCATTATTTGACCTGTCTGGCAATTACCTGGAAATCTTTATTTGCAAGGGTTGCTTTATTTGACCTGACTCAAGATCTCACTCAGTATGAACAGCTTCTCTCTGAGGAGGAAAGACAGATGTGAGGTAATTTGTCGAAAACAATCAGTGCCAGTAAGTTAACACTGCAGCTGCCTGAGGCAATGACAACAACTGATGTGAACAAGAAGCTGACCAAAATATTTCAACAGAGAAGTGCAGGTATGAGATGTCCATGAGAGTCTTCAAAAAGCTATGACATATTCCTAGGAATCTAGAAGGTCTTGAACTTGAGTAGGGCTGTGCACATGTATAAGGCTATTAAGATGTACAGGAAAGACCCATGAAGACTCAAAGCTCTCACCTCTGGCTAACCTTGAGACCTAGTACAAAGAGAAAGTGAAGGGTTAGGCAGAATTATAAGCTGCCTGCCTGAGCATTAAAGGTGTGCCCAGTACACAGAGAGAGACCCTTGACAAAAGCTAGGAGACTTATTGTTTCTAGAGATTTAAGGAAATCTTTACCTAATAATTATCTGACCACTAAGCTGACAAGGAAGAGAGTTCAACAGCTACATACCACAAAGAATAATAACTTTATAATGTTAAATCAGGAAATTCATTAAACAAACATCACCAACAACAGTAATAATAAACCCAAGGGAGGAAGGAATCTGATTTCCAGAGTTTCCACATTACTTAGAATTTCCAGGTTTTAAAACAAAACTTATGAGACATGCAAAGAAACAAGAAAGTATGGCTCACACACAGTAGACGCAGTCAATAAGAAGTGTTCTAGAAGAAATCCAGACAGTGAACTTAATAGACAAAGATTTAAATTAACCATTTTAAAGACTAAAAGAATCAAAAGAAACATGTCTCAGGAACTAAGGAAAGTATGAGAAAAATGCCTTACCAAACACAGAATATCAATAAACAGACAAAAATTATAAGAACCAAATAGAAATCTTGGAATTGAAAAGTATAAAAAATAAAACGAAAAATTATCTAAAAGGACTCAACGGTAGATATGAACTGGAAGAAGAAATAATCAGCAAACTTGGAAGACAGGTCAATGGATATGATCTATTATAAGGAACAGAAAGAAAAAAGAATGAAGAAAATGGAACAAAGGCTCAAAAACCTATGGGATACTATTAGGCTTACTAACATACACATACTAGGAACCCCAGAAGAAACAGAGAGACAAAAGTGAGGAATATTTTGAAAAAATAGTGACCAAAACTTCCCAAATTTGATGAAAAACATTAATACACACATCTAAAAAGCTCAATGATATTCAAGTAGGGTTAACTCAAAGAAATCCATACCCAGACACATCATAAATTATTGAAAACCAAAGACCAAGAGAGCATTGTATTGAGCAATGTATTGAGCATTACATACACGCAATGCTCAATATGATAAACAGCTAATTTCTCATCAGAAACCATGGGAAGGAGACATTAAGACATTTTCAGATGAGGAAAATTACAGAAAATATGCTCTCAGCAGATGTACCCTGTAAGAAATACTAAAGGGAGGTCTTCAGGCTGAAAGGAAAGGACATTAAGCAGTAACTGAAATACACCTGAAGAAATAGAGTGATGGTAAAGGTAACTATGTAGGTAAATATAAATGATAGTATAACTAAATATTTTGTGTCTATAACTCCTTTTTCTATTTATACAAGAAAAGTATATAATGCAATAATTATAATCTAAGTTGATGGGCACACAATATATAAATGTAATTTAT
This sequence comes from Piliocolobus tephrosceles, assembly GCF_002776525.5. Taxonomy (NCBI): domain Eukaryota; kingdom Metazoa; phylum Chordata; class Mammalia; order Primates; family Cercopithecidae; genus Piliocolobus; species Piliocolobus tephrosceles. The sequence goes on along the minus strand of NC_045440.1, from coordinate 27,282,244 downwards.
AAGACAAAATGAACCTATTATAGAAGAAAACTTTTTCTATACTATTAAAATTAAGTTGGTATTAATTAAGTTGTCATAAATTAAGATGTTAATGGTAATCTCCAGGGCAATGACTGAGAAAATAACTCTAAAAATATAGCAAAAGAAATAACAAGAGATTTCAAATTGTACATGAGAAAACAATCTTTTTAACACAAAAGGGAAAGTAATCAAACAGAGGAACAAAAAGATGAAACACATATAGAAAACAAATTGCAAAATGGCAAATATAAATCCTTCCTTATCATAATTAAATTAAATTTAAATAGATTAAAAACTCCAATAAGAAGACAGAGATTGGCAGAAACCCAATCCAACTGTATGCTGTCTATAAGAGAGACATTTCAGATTCAAACACATAATTAGGTTGAAAGTAAAAGAATGGAAAAAGATACATCATACAAAAATAACCAGATGAGAACTTGAGTGACAGTTAAATATTAATGTAAGACAAAACAGACCTTAAGATAAAACTTGTTACTAGAAAAAAAAAAAGACATAATAAAAGGCTCAATTAATGAGGAAGCTACAACTATAAATGCATATATACCAAACAACAGAGCCCTAAAATGCATAAAGTTAAAATTGACAGAACTGAAGACAGAAAGAGATAATTCAACAATAATAGTTGGAGATATCAATATGCCACTTTCAATAATAGGCAGAACAAACACATAGACCAACAAGAATTATATGAACAACTATATGCCAACAAATTACATAATCTAGATGAAGCAAACATAATTGTAGGAAAAAACTACTAAAGCTGACTCAAGGCCCAGAAAATCTGAATAGAGCTACATAGCAAATAAAGATACTGAACTCATAGTCAAACATCTTCCCACAAAGAAAAGCCAGAATGCTTTACTGGTAAATTCTACCACACATATAAAAAATAATTAACGCACATACACCCATTAACAACTCTTCACAAACGCTTCTATAAAAATAAAAAAGGAAAAAAACACTTCTGACTCAATTCCATGAGGCAGTATTATCCTAATACCAACATCAGACAAAGACACCACAGGAAAACTACAGACACCTGTAATCCCAACACTTTAGGAGGCCAAGGAGGGAGGATCACTTGAGGCCAGGAGTTCAAGACCAGCCTGGGCAACACAGGAAGACCCCATCTCTGCAAAATAAAATTTAAAATTAGCAAGGCATGATGGCACACACCTGTACTCCCCAGCTACTTGTAAGGCTGAAGTGTAAGGATCACTTGAGCCCAGGAGGTCAAGGCTGTAGTGAGCCCTGATAGTGCCACTGCATTGTAGCTTGGGCGAAAAAGTGAGACCCAGTCTCAAAAAAAAACTACAGATTAATGTCCCTTACGTATGCAGATGTAAAAATCCTCAACAAAATGCTAGCAAACTGAATCCAACAACATATATAAATACAAAGGATTATAAACCATGACCAGGTGGGATTTATCCCAGGCTAGCAAAGTTTACTCAACACACGAAAATCAATGTAATACAGTCACATCAATAAATGACAAAATCCACATAACTATTTTAATAGACACAGAAACACATGACGAAATCCAACCTTTCATGATATAAAAAACTAAGAATAGAAGCAAACTTCCCTACCCTGATATGTATCTATGAACAAACAACAGCTGACATCATACGTAATGGGGAAAGACTGAATACTTTCCCTAAGATCAGGAATAAGAAAAAGATGTTTGCTCTTGCCACTTCTGTTATACATTGTATTAGAGGTTCTAGCTAGAAGGCAAGATAAAGAAAGAAAAGGCATCCAGATTGAAAAGGAAAAAGTAGAACTACTTCTACTTGCAGATACATAATTTTGCATGTAAAAAATCCAAAGGAATACACAAACAAAACACACATACCCCTATTAGAACTAACAAATGAGTTCAGCATGGTTGTAGAATATAAGATCAATATACAAAATAAACCTTATTTCTATCCATTAACAATAAACAATCCAAAAATAAAATTCAGAAAACAGTTCTACTTACAATAGCATCAAAAAGAATAAAATACATGGGATAAGTGGATATCCACATTAACAGAATGTTCACATCCCTTCCTCACATCATATATAAAAAGTAACTCAAAGTGGATCAAAGATGTAAACGTAAGAGCTAAAAGTATAAAACTCTTAGAAGAAAACACAAATGTAAATCTGTATGATTTGGGAATAGGCAATGTTTTCTTAGCTATGATACTAAAAGCAAAAACAAAACAAAACAATATATACTTCATCAAAACCAAAAACTTGTGTGCTTCAAAGAACACTATCAAGTATGTGGAAAGACAACCCAGCCTCCACCTGCTAGGTTCAAACGATTCTCCTTCCTCAGCCTCCCGAACAGCTGGGATTACAGACATGTGCCACCACACCCAGCTAATTTTCGTATTTTTAGTAGAGACAGGTTTCATCATGTTGGCCAAGAATGTGAAAAGACAACCCAAAAACATGGGAGAAAAATATGTGCAAACACCATATCTGCTAAGGGATACATCTGATAAGCGACTTACCAGATATAAGTTCACGTATACGTGTGTGTATACGTGAACTTATATAAATAATTCAACTTATACATGAACTTACATATGAACTTAAAGAACTCAATTTATATATGAACTTATATAAAGAACTCAACACTTCAATATATTATATAAACCTATATAAAGAACTCTTAACACTTCAATATACAAAGTATAAAAAGATGAATAATCCAATTTTTTTTTTTTTTGAGATGGAGTCTCGCTCTGTCACCCAGGCTGGGGTGCAGTGGCACAATCTCAGCTCAATGCAATCTTTGCCTCCCGGGTTCACGCCATTCTCCTGCCTTAGCCTTCCGAGTAGCTGGGACTATAGGCGTGTGCCACCACGCCCCGTTAATGTTTTGTATTTTTTTTTTTTAGTAGAGATGGGGTTTCACCGTGTTAGCCAGGATTGTCTCGATCTCCTGACCTAGTGATCCACCCGCCTTGGCCTCCCGAAGTGCTGGGATTACAGGCGTGAGCCACTGCACCCAGCCAAATAACCCAATTTTTAAAATGAACAAAGGATTTGGCTAGACATTTTTCCAAAAAACATACCTAAATGACCAAGATGCATGTGAAAAGTACATTACTCACTAAATCAAAACTACAGCAAATCAAAACTACAATGAGAGACATACCACTTCACATCCACTAGGATAGCTATCATAAAGTGTTGGTGAGTATGTAAAGAAATTGGAAATGTCATACATTGGTGGTGGTTTTATAAAATGGAAGAGTTTTGGCAGTTCTTCAAAACATTAAACACAGAATTACCATGCGACCCAGCAGTTCTATTCCTAGGCACATTTCCCGGAGAATCTGTCCACTCGAAAACTTATCTGCAAATGTTCATAGCAGCATTATTACTGACAAAAACCAATGAAACAATCCATATGTCCACCAACTGATGAATAAATAAAATACAGTATATGCATATAATGATATATTATTCAGTTATGGAAAGGAATGCACTACTGATGCATGCTATAACATGTGTGCATCTTAAAAACATTATGCTAAGTAAAAGCAAGACCAACACAAAAGTTTACGTAGTGTATGATGTATGATTCAATCTTATGAAATGTCTGGAAGTTTGTCTGTAGGTGTATCTACAGAGACAGAAAGTAAATTAGTGCATACCAGGGCTTGGAGGACTGGGGGATTAGGAATTACTGCTGATGGGTATGGGTTTCTATGTTAGACTGTATCTATGCAAGAATTCCCACCATTTTCCTCTGTTTTGATCCAGAATTCTTATTTGACTTGGTCTGTGTTTTAAGGTTCTAGCTACTGCTTCACTAGTTTTTCTTCTATTTTTGTTTTATTGTCTTTGCTGGGTTTTGATGGACAGAAGTGGACCACTAATATCCCTCAATCTTCTAAAGTTTGCTGATTTAATGGGCAAAAATTCCCCCTGATCTCTTGCAATTAAATTGTTCTTATTTAATATTCTAAGATGCTTTACATCTTTTCATATGTTTATTGGCCATTTATATTTTTGTCTTGCGTAAGTTACACACTGCTACTCTTTACAAATTTTTTATTAGGTTTTGTCGTTTTTCACAATAACCTGTAAGAGCTCTTTTGAGATACCATCATAGATACTAATCTTTTGCTCTATAATGCTACAAATACCTGTCAATGTGAATCTTGTTTACAGTATTTTTTACTGGATATATGCTTAAAATTTTTATGTAGTTAAACCCATACAATTTTATTGTTTGGGTCTTATGTATTGCTTAGGAAAGCCTTTCCTATCCCAAAATAATAAAAATATTCATTATTTTATTTTAACAGTAGTGTAGAATCTTTTCTCCAGCTTTAAAAAGTATATTCGTTTAGTTCTTTTTTCCATATGAAAACTGATTTTTGCTTCCGGTATAATGTTGGTATCTATACTTATTTTTTCATTTTCAAACAATCACTGGAAATATTTCCTTACAGATTTTAAGGGTTTCCTTTATTTAAGCTAAATTTGCTCATCTCCAAGGATCTATTAATGAACTCTATCCTATACAACTGATATATTTATCTGACAATAAAATGACTCTGTTTTACTTACTCTAACTTTATGTAGTGTATTTTCATATCTGGTAGGGCAAATGTGGCCAACTCTTCCCCCTGCACCCTCCCCCCACCCCTTTTTTTTTTGTGATGGAGTCTGGCTCTGTCGCCCAGGCTGGAGTACAGTAGTGCAATCTTGGCTAACTGCAGCCTCCACCTCCTGGATTCAAATGATTGTCCTTCCTCAGTCTCCCGAATAACTGGGATTATAGGCATGCACCACCACACCTGGCTAACTTTTGTACTTTTAGTAGAGACAGGTTTCATCCTGTTGGCCAGGCTAGTCCTGAACTCCTGACCTCAAGTAATCCATTCACCTTGGTCTCCCAAAGTACTGGGATTTCAGGTGTGAGCCACTATGCCTGGCCTTCCCCTGTTCTTTTTAAACAATCTTTTAGTTATTCTTATGTATTTTTTTCTTACAGATAAACTTTAGATGCACGTTGACAAAAACAACAAAATCTTGTTATGATTCTCATTGGTATCAGAGAGCACAATGAACAAACTGGTGACCCTGGGGTTGAATTTGGCCAGTAGAGATTATTGTTAAGTCTGTGACATATTTGTTTTTAAAATTGGTGTTGGAATTTTTTTTTAATACAGAACTTATACATGGAGTACAAAATCCAAAAGGAACAAAAATAAGTCATCTTCCATCCATATCTTACAACCTATCCCCTTCTTCATTCCACTGGAGACATACAGAGCTGCTTTACTCTTTTATGCGCAAATAGTACTCCATAGTATAGATGTACTATAATTTACCTAGCTAGCCTCTACTGGTGGACATGTAGGTAGGTTATTTATAGCATTTTGTTATCATACGATATGCTGCAATAAATATTCTTGTACTGTCATCATTCTAGACATAAGCAAATATTTCTATAGGATAAATTCCTAAATTACACAGTCAAAACTTTAAAAAATCCTACTCATACAAAAGTATGTATATCTTAAAGAATAATATATCATCAACTTGAAATCTTATCTAAATCTTTATCAAAATATACCTTATTTAATTTGTTACATAAGTAGTGTCTATTTTGTGTGGAATAAAGGCAAAAAATAGTTTAAAATAGTTACTTAATTGCTAACTATTAATAGTTGAAATTTACGTATCTAGAAGATGGTATACTATGTTCTTTCTGAAAATACTGATAATACTTTTATATACCGACATGGAACAATTTCCAAGTTTAAAAAAACCTAGGTGTTGATTTGGCACAAAAGGACAATGGACATAATTATTTGCTAATAAATGCATAATTTCTGAAGAAACTGTTAACATTAGTCTCATCCGGGAAGGGGATATGGCTGAGGAACAGAGGAGAAAGGAGACTTAGCATTGTATACTCTTCTTTTTCTTTTCTTTTCTTTTTTTTTTTTTTTTTTTTTTGAGACGTAGTCTCGCACTGTTGCCTGGGCTGGAGTGCAACGGCAGGATCTCAGCTCGCTGCAACCTCCACCTCCCAGGTTCACGCGATTCTTCTGTCTTAGCCTCCTGAGTAGCTGGGATTACAGGCACACACCACTACACCCAGCTAATTTTTTGTATTTTTAGTAGAGATGGGGTTTCACTATGTTGACCAGACTGGTCTTGAACTCCTGACCTCGTGATCCCCTCCCCCTTGGATTCCCAGAGTGCTGGGATTACAGGAGTGAGCCACCTCGCCCAGCCAGCACTGTATACTCTTCTAAAGGTACTTCTGAAGTTTGAACCACATGAGTATATTTTGTAATATAAAAAGTAAATTTATTGTTCAAAAGTTCATTATCAAGTGGCCCAAAGCTATAAAAATTATGGTTAACATATTTAGTCTCAGGAAACTTAGCTTTAGGAAAGTCTATCTGGAGAGACATGAATGAAAAATGATTGCCTGCTGAAAAATTAAGCAATTACAATGGTTAATGATAATAACAGAAAAACTTCTATGGCATTTACTATGTGTCATTTGAAACTACCAAAACTAACTCATTTAATCCACTCAAGAATTCATTTAGGTAGGTACTGCTGTTATTCTTTCTATTTTCCAGAAGAGGAGAAACTGTGGCTTAAGTAATTTGGCCAAAGTTACATAATAAGTAAGGGATGGAAATCAAATTTTTGAACCCAGGCCTTCCATCATCAGAGTGCCCTTGATCATGGCAGTACATTTTCTCTATATACCAAATTGCTATGTAAAGAACAGTGGCTGTGTGGCAAAATAAACAGCAATTAACTGCATGACTATTGGCAAATGAGTCAATCCCCTCAAGCCTGGGTTTTCTCATTTGTAACTGAGGAAGTTAACACCTGCTTCTCAAGTATATAAAACAGTTAGCATGGCATCTAAGACCTGATAGTGTTAAACAAGTTATAGCTAAAAATAAAACCCCCCCCCAAAAAAAGAGGGTTAGCTAAGAGGGTGCAGGCTAGTAAAAAGCAGAACCACTGGCCATCTATAAGTCATTCGGACGGCTAGATACTGATGGGGATTCAGCTTAATGATAAAGCTGAAGACTGTAAAAACAATGTGGCTAAACAATGGCTTAAGATATTCCTTATTATTATTTCTTACACATGATGGTAATTATTTTAACACACAGCACTCAAGAATTTCAAAGATTCTTTTTTATCTCCTAGAAAAATCAAGACAAACTGGTAATAAAATGTCCTGCAAAAACTGTTCAGCTATGGAAGGGCTTGGAAGCAAAAGACAATATGTTTAAAACTGTCAAGGGAGAAAAAAAAACTTTAAGAAAATAGCATATTCTAGTTCTTAAAATGACTCAGAACATTAAATGAAAGATCACAGTAAGAAAGTTTCTAAGAATCCTGGACTACATTTCTCATCAAGAACAATGATGAGCTTGGGGCAGTATTAGGACTTGTACTTTAAAATCAACATGTTCAAAAGCAAGATGGTGTTCATGGATCTGTTTGGGAGATCTAGTGACAGGCCACTCAATTTTTTTTTTTTTTTTTGAGACGGAGTCTCGCTCTGTCGCCTGGGCTGGAGTGCAGTGGCCCAATCTCAGCTCACTGCAAGCTCCGCCTCCTGGGTTTACGCCATTCTCCTGCCTCAGCCTCCCGAGTAGCTGGGACTACAGGCGCCCGCTACCTCGCCCAGCTAGTTTTTTGTATTTTTTAGTAGAGACGGGGTTTCACCGTGTTAGCCAGGATGGTCTCGATCTCCTGACCTCGTGATCCGCCCGTCTCAGCCTCCCAAAGTGCTGGGATTACAGGCTTGAGCCACCGCGCCCAGCCTCAATATTTTTCAAACTACTATAGGGGGCAAAATCTCATAGCATAGCAAGTAAAAACTATGTTCTTTACTCAGGCATCACAAGGACATAAGGGAAGGGCCACTGCTTATTCAAAGCTAATTTAATTTGGTTTGTGGTTAGTAAATCTGTTATTTTAGGCAACTGGCAAGAGAAAAATATTCCTGCCATGAGTGAAATCATGTAGAAAAGTGCTGGCAGTCTTTCAAATATTAAGGACCCAATAATCTCTAATGTTCTATATTCTATTCTGCTGACTTCAGTACAGGGCACAAGCCCTAAGATCCAGTTAGTAAATTATGACCAGTGTAAGATATTCACTATAATAAAAAAAGGTACATTTGCAAAGACATTTAAGAAAGAAATAATACCAATTCTACACAAACGCTTCCGGAAAGTACAAGAGAAAGGACCACTTCCCAACTTATCTCATGAGGCCAATGTTATTATGATAACAGAACTATGTAAGGACATTGTAAGACTAGAAAGTGGCCAGGCACAGTGGCTCACGCCTGTAATCCCAGCACTCTGGGAGGCCGAGTTGGGCAGATCACTTGAGGTCAGGAACTCGAGACCAGCCTGGCCAACATGTTGAATCCCTGCCTCTACTGAAAATACAAAAATTAGCCAGGCGTGGTTGCAGACACCTGTAATCCCAACCACTCCAGAGGTTGAGACAGGAGAACTGCTTGAACCTGGGGCAGAAGTTGCAGTAAGCCGAGATTGCGCCACTCCACTCCAGCCTGGGAGACAGAGTAAGACATCGTTTCAAAAAAAAAAAAAAAGAAAAGAAAAGAAAGAAAGAACATAGGAAGTAAAATATAAACCCAGAATAATGTCCCTCATGAACACAGATGTGACAATTCTTAATATCACCAAATTAAATGAAAAAATATAAAATGGATAATATAACTGAATGGAGCTTTTCCCAGAATATAAGTCGATGTGATTTACCATATTAACAAGAGTAAGCATGAAAAACCATGTGGTCATCTCAAAAGATGCAGAAAAAGCATTTGATAAAATACAACATACATCATGATAAGAGCTATTAAAAATTATAAACAGAACTTTCCTTGAAAGGAATCTTGGTAAAGGGCAACTATGAAAAATTTACAGCTAAGATCATACTTAACGGTGAAAGACTGAATGTTTGCTCCCTAAGACTGGGAACAAGGTAAGGATGTCTGCTTTTGTCACTCTATTCAAGATTGACCTGTAAGTCCTAGTTCAATAAAGGGGAAAAAGAACAAAGAAAGAAGAAAGACATATTGAAAAGGAAGAAGTAAAATTATCTCTATTCACAGATAACATGATTGTACAGAAAATCCTAAACAAAAAAAATCTTTTAAAGCTACTCGAACAAATAAATGAGTTAAGCAAGTTCACAGGTCAATATAATAAAAACAATTGATCTATGATACAAGAAACAAGGAAGTGGGCACTGAAATTAAAAACAGTATCAATATAATAGCAACAAAAATATAAAATATTTAGAGAGGAACTTAATGTGTACAATACGTGTACACTGAAAACCACTAAAATGGTTGAGAGAAAATAAAAAAGACCTAAACAAGTGGAGAAGTATCAAACTATGTTCATAGATTGAGACTTGATATGATTAAGATGAAATTCCTAATGTCAGATTGAGCTATATATTCAACATAATCCCAATCTCACTACAGATGTGCTTTTTGTAGAAACTGAAAGCTAGTTTTAAAATGTCTATAAAAATACAAAAGATCTATAAAGTCAATAGTGATCTTGAAAAGGAAAAACAACATTGGGAGAATTATACTTTCTGATTTCAAGACTTATAATAATCTACAGTTTGTATTGGTATACGAATAAAGATGGACAGAACAGAATACAAAGCCCAGAAACAGACCTTGCATGCACGTCCAACTGAATTTCCACAAAGATAACAAAGTAATCAAATGGGGAAAGACTAGACTTTTCAACAAATGGTGTTCCAACAACTGGATCTCCGTAAGAAAAAAAAATGCCTCAAGCCTTATCTCAATACAAAAATTAACTTTAAATGGTTCACAGACCTAATGTGAGAGCTAAAACTATAAAACTTACAAAGGAAAACATGAGGAAATCTTTGAGACTTTGTTTAAGCAAATTTTTCTTTGTTTTTTTTTTTTTCTGAGACAGAGTTTCACTCTTGTTGCCAAGGCTGGAGCGTAATGGTGCAGCTCACAATTCTCCTGCCTCAGCCTCCCAAGTAGCTGGGATTATAGGCAAGCACCACCACGCCCGGCTAATTTTGTATTTTTAGTAGAGACGGGGTTTCACCATGTTCGTTAGGCTGGTCTCAAACTCCCGACCTCCTGTGATTCGCCCGCCTCAGCCTCCCAAAGTGCTGGGATTACAGGCGTGAGCCACCGCGCCCAGCCCTGTTTAAGCAAATTTTCTTAGAACACAAAAAGCAAGAACCCACAAAAGAAAAAAAATGATAAACATAACTTCATAAAAATTTAAAGCATTTGCTCTTTGAAAGACATTAAGAATATGAAAATGCAAGCCTCAGACTAGAAAATATGTATATCTGTATACTTAAGGACTTGTACCCAGAATATACAAACAGCTCTTATAATAAATAAGGCAAACAACCTGATTAAAAAATAGACAAAAGATTTGACAGATATCTCACCCAAGAAGATACATGAATAACAAATGATCATATAAAAAGATGCTCAACATAATTAGTCATTAGAAAAATGCAAAATAAAACGAGAGTGAGATATCATTATAACTGCATTAGAATGACTAAACTCACAGAGAAGCACAAAACACCAAGCACTGAAGAGAATGCAGAGCAGTAAGACCTCATTCTTTGCTAGTGGGAAGACAAAACGGTGGAGCCACACCGGGAAACAGTTTGGCAGTTTCTCAAAAAGTTAAATGTATATTTACCAACAACCCCACAATTCCACTCATGGGTATTTACCCATAGGAAATGAAAACATAATCCAACACAAAAACTTGTACACAAAATGTGCATAGCAGCTTATTTCAAAATAGTCAGGCCCTGGAAACAATCCAAATGTCCATCTACTGACTAATGGGTAAACTAATTTTGTTATATCCATTCAATGGATTAGTATTCAGCATTCAAAAGTCATAATGACTGAAACATGTAACAACACTCACGAATCTTAAAAGCATCATGCTAAATGAAAGAAGTTGGAGACATAAAAGGTATGTTTTGTATGACTCCACTGACATGAAATTCTAGAAAAGTCAAATCAATAGTGAAGGAATACAGATGAATGGTTACCAGGGACTGGGGGTGGGAGAACAGTATTTGACTGCAAAGATGCATGAGACAACTTCTTGGAATACTGAAATATTCATATCTTGAATTTGGTAATGATTATACCACTGTATAAGTTTGGTACAACACAGAAACCTATACTCTTACGTAAATTTTATCTTAAAGGTGATAAAAACAAAGAAAAAACCAATTTCCCCTGCACATCTCCAAGTTTATTTTGTGAGAATCAAATGATATAGTCAAATTTAGCTGAAGTTGACACATTCTGATATTAAAAGCTTTTCTTCTAAGTCAAAAGAATTTGAAACAATGCTTCAAAATTTATAGGCCTCTCAGGTACCAAGGCCCTCAGCTGTAGTTTAGTTAGTGCAAGCGTCAGTTCCTTACTTAAGTAGATTTAGTTACACTAAATATAGTATTACATCTTCCCGACAAAACTATTTGCAGCACCTTGATTTAAGGTCTCACTCTGAGTAAAACTTCCAAGAGTAAATAGGATAATTCTTTACTGCATAAAGGACCATATATAGAATTTATAAGAAATGGCATTTATTTTCTCTTCAGAGCCTCTCTTCTGCAGGAAGTTATTTATGATATTTATGATACTGCTTTTTTTTTTTTTTTTGAGACAGAGTCTCACTCTGTCGCCCAGGCTGGAGTGCAGTGGTCTGATCTCAGCTCATTGCAAGCTCCGCCTCCTGGGTTTACGCCATTCTCCTGCCTCAGCCTCCCGAGCAGCTGGGACTACAGGCACCCACCACCTCGCCCGGCTAGTTTTTTGTATTTTTTAGTAAAGACGGGGGTTTCACCGTGTTAGCCAGGATGGTCTCGATCTCCTGACCTCGTGATCCGCCCGTCTCAGCCTCCCAAAGTGCTGGGATTACAGGCTTGAGCCACCGTTCAAGACTGACAGACTACAGCTGAATCTAAGGTTTTGCCATTTTATCACGCACAGATACCTTCTGACTTTCTTACTTGGGTATCACTTCTTCTTTTTGTCATTTATTCCTGTATATTTAACAATTAACATATTTAACATAACAATTTTTAAATTACATTAGGCAAGAAATATTTCACACAACAATCAAAGGAACATTGTATCTAAGTACAGGCTTTTCCCCATAATCTTAGGAAACAAGAACTGGAGAGAAACAAAAATGGTAATTACTTAATGAGGGAAAAACCACATCTGTGCCTAACCTTTGTAAGTCATTGTCAGGGCTTGTGGTAGGGTAGCGTTTTTTAAAATACAGTTTCTACTTTATACACAGGTGAAAGAGATGCCATTTTATACCCGACAACGAGTCTTCCTAGTATTTACACCAAAAATGTATACTCCTATGCATTGTATCTGAGATGATCGAAGCCCTGGCAGGACAAGGAATTTCAATAACTCTACAGAACTGATTTTCAAACAACAAAAAATATCCTCCGAAATTATTTTCACTCCAGTTCCTCACTTAGCTGTCAACAAAGTGAGAAAATATGGACATTTAGATGTGGAGAAGGCTGGTTTTTTCCTATGAGGGGAAAAAAAGTAACTTCATGTGTTATGTTTATAAGAAAATAGTTTTCCAAAAAATTAAAGAAGACAGAAGGAAATGAGATTAAAAAGTAAGAATTTTTTGAACCATGGAATAACATCTGCTCCTATTCCCCCAAGGCTGCAAAACAAAAGAAAATCCCAACATGCACTCTGCGAAAACAATTATAACGTGAGTGAATGAAGTACATTCAGAGAAGATTAGAAAAGAAGGTTTCTGCTAACAAAAAGAAAAACTCTAAACCTCTTCCATTTGAAGAGAGAATTATATCTTTCATGTAGAAGCCCACCCAATCTGTAGATAGGTGATAGCCTTCAAATTGGAGATCCACATAAAACTGGTAAAATCCATTAGGCAGAAATTCATAAAATCTTGTTAAATGAGCAAGATAATTATTTCTGGTTGTATTATAATAGGACAATTCCACAGTCTGTGACTTATAGTCTACCAGCATTGCTTTACTAATATAGATAGAAATTCCACTTGTTTATAGCAGCTTTATTCATAATTGCCAAAACTTGGAAGCAACCAAGATGCCATCCAGTAAGTGAATAGAGAAACTGTGGTACATCCAGACAATGGAATATTATTCAGTGCTAAAAGGACATGAGCTATCAAATCATGAAGAGACAGGGAGGAACATGAAATGTGTATTACTAAGTGAAAGAAGCCAATCTGAAGCTCCACACTGTATGACTCCAACTATATGACATTCTGGAAGGCAAAACTAGGGAAACAATAAAAAGGTTGCCAGGAGTTGCGGGGAGGAGGTGATGAACAGGCAAAAGCAGAGAATGTTTTGGGCAGTGGAACAACTCTGTGTGATACTACAATGGTGGATACATGTCATTAAACATTTGTCCAAAAACCACAGAATGTGCAAAACGAATATAAACTATGAACTTTGGGTGACAATGACGTGTCAATGTAGGTTCACTGGCATTAACAAAGGTACCACTCTGGTGCTGGATGGTGACAGTGGGTCAGGGGGACGTATGGAAGCCAGCTGTGAACCTAAAACTACTCTAGAAAATGAAGTGGTGGTGGTGGTTGTTTTTAATATACTGAAACTTTAGTTGATTTTTAATGTCTCATCTTAAGTTCTCTGATTAGGGAACTTAATTCTTTACCTTTGTAAAAACATTTTTGCTATAATTAAATAGAATATGCAGTGGTTTTACCCCACATTTTAAAGATAAGTTAAAAAGGAACTGATCTGAGTACAGTTGGAACATTTCTAAAACCAGTTCAGAACTTGTCTTTACACAAATTCTTAGGTTTTGGGAATGAGAATCACTAGGTACAGGTAAGATGCACATCTGATAAAATGCATTTACAACTTAAAAACAATAGAATTTGACAGCTAGAAAAGATATACAGAAGCTGCTATGGTTGAATGTTTATGTCCCTCTTAAATTCCTATTTGTTGAAATTGTTACTTCCAAGGTTTTAGGAGGTGGGATCTTTGGGAGGTGACTAGGTCATGTGAGTTGAATCCTTATGAACCAGAATTAGTGCCCCAATAAAAGAGGCCCAAGAGAGACCCTTTCCCCCTGCCACTACGTGAGAACACAATGAGATGGCATGGTCCATTAAGTCAGAAAGCAGGCTCTCACCAGACACTGAATCTGGCTTGATCCTGGACTTCCCAGCCTCCAGAAATGTGAGAAATAAATTTCAGTTGCTTATAAGCCACCCAGTTCACGGTATTTCATTAGAGCAGCCAGTTCAAATGGACCTAAGAAAGAAACTATTTAGTCAAAGTCCTTTATCTTATAAATAAGGAAAATGAGACTCTGGGTCACAAGGCTATATTATGGCAGAAAGACCAGAACATTGAGATTCTGTTACTTCTTCATTATACTACATTTTAAGAAAATAAAATTATGGTAAATTTCTTAAAATTCAGAGGCACTGTTTTTTTCTTCTTCTGTGTATTTATTTCTTCAGAGGATATGCATCAAATTAGTATATTTCTTTGGCTGATAAGTGCTCATCAAGCTCTGCCCATTTACTCATTTATTCTGCATGCTTGATTTTTTTCCCCAAAGGTCATTAAAAAAAACTATTTTTAAGCATTCTTAAACAGCCTAAGAAAACATTTTACCCCGAAAGTGAATAGAGAATACATGTGCTTATTACTAAAGCAAAGACTATGCTTACCAACCCACCATTGTTAGTGAGAATTTAGAATCTTGGCTGACCTCTTACAGAGGTAAAAATCCACCCTTGGTGGGAACAGCTGCGACTGTGAAAGAAGCTACAAATAACATGCTGGGAATTCAGCAGGCACTGTTATTATATCCTGTTTATACTGTCATTTTTCCTATCAGTAGGATATTATTTATACAGACCCCACCCATGAACTTCTTGTTTATCTTATTATAGAAATCCTCTGAATCTATAAAAAGAAACTTCTGTATTTGTTTCTGGAACAAGCACATGTGTTATAATTTTGCACCTCATTACACTTTTTATTTAGCATTTTCTTTTGTTATGCACCACTCGTTCTCATTTTTATCTCAAGGTTGACTTATTTCACATATTAGAGTTGAACTTAAATCTTTTTAAGATAACTTGTTATAAGATTCAGGATAACCACATCCTAAACCTTAAGGTACATTTCATTAGGTACATATTCTTTGAAGATACACTTGACTAATTTGTTTAAAGACAAAAAAATATGTATATACACTGATGAGGTACTGCAGGGAGTGAGCTCTAGGTGACCAGAAGGCTTCCATATTCAGTTTCACTCTAACCTAAGTGGACCAATTACAAGGACAAGGCTTTATTCAGTTCTACCACCTCACTATTCTCTAGCTGGATCTCTTCTCTGCAATGAGAAGCCTTGCCCCTGAGTTTAGCTTGATGGCTGGGCAGTCTGGGTAAAAAAATGTTAACACAATAATACACAAAAAACACAGGAGTTCAGTATATTGACCAATAGGACAATGAACCAATATGGTTATCAATCATCCTCATTCCCCAGGCCTGATATAAACAACTGAAGTAGATAAAGGAAAAATGCAAGTTCCTTAAGGGCAAAAATTCACACAGCATTTGTTGAGCAAATGAATTATTATTTTTGGAGAGGGCACACCACTGAAGAAAGTCACACTGGACAAATTTTCACATGTATAGCTTGTGTCAGCATCACCAGTTCTCCTCTTATACTATAAGGCAGCTAGGTAAACATGGAATGTTCAGAGTACATGCACAATGCTAGACTCTTTGTGTAAGGAAAGGTCACTCTTGAAGAACACTGCTCTAAAATGCATAACTAAAATGAGTACTAAACCTCAGGGTGATGAACTAAGTGTAATTCTTTTCAGAAAAAAAGAGAGGTCTGCAAGGACTAAATTGGTCAAGAAGTTAAAATGAGGGTAACAACTGAGATAATCTTGATAAACAGGAATTCATAAGGCTGGGATGAGGAGGTGACAGGTATCTTTGGCACAACCAAAACTTCGGAAGCATCCAACTGAGCAGAATTCTGGGAATGGCAAATAGTGAAATTCAGCTGGGGCATACCGAATAGAGGATGACAACAAAAGAGAAGGCTGGAGTCAGATTACAAGAAATTTCATTTTTTAGACAATGGAGAATCACCAAAAGATATCTGATCAAGGGAAGAGGAACCCAAGCTTTTGGAGTAGAAATGAAGAGGAGGAAGAGCAAGTTGGGGTGAGGCTGAAAGCGGGAAATAAGTTTGTAACACTACCAAATCCCATAGTTATGGCAGCAAAAGAAAGGTTCATGTGGTACAACAGATAATAAATGTGTAACTGTATTTTCAGTTCTTGCTTGCAAAAACAGAAGATGATGGTCGGGTGTGGTGGCTCACGCCTGTAATCCCAGGAGATCAAGACCAGCCTGAGCAACATGGTGAAACCTCATCTCTACAGAAAGTAAAAAATAGGCTGGGCACGGTGGCTCATGCCTGTAATCGCAGCACTTTGGTAGGCCGAAGTGGGTGGATCACCTGAGCTCAGGAGTTCGACACCAGCCTGGCCAATATGGTGAAACCCTACCTACACTAAAAACACAAAAAATAGCCAGGCATGGTAGCGGGTAGCGGGCGCCTATAATCCCAGGTACTTGGGAGGCTGAGGCAGGAGAATCGCTTGAACCTAGGAGGGGGAGGTTGCAGTGAGCTGAGATCACACCATTGCACTCTAGTCTGGGCGACAGAGCAAGACTCCATCTCAAAAAAAAAAAAAAAAAAAAAGTGAAAAATAAAAATTAGCCAGGTGTGGTGGTGCACAACTCTAGTACCAGCTACTCAGGAGGCTGATATGGGAAGATCACTGGAGCCTAGGAGGTGGATGCTGCAGTGAGCCATATCACCGGCCACTGCACTCCAGCCTCGGGAACAGAGCAAGACCCTGTCTCAAACAAAACCAACAGACAAACAAACAAAAACAAAAATAAAAACAGGGGATGGCATCATGATGACCATTACTGAGTGAGGTAATGTTAAACAATGCCAATCCACTGAAGTTAAAGTCAGTAAAGTTTACCAGTCTCCTAGAATAGCATTTCTCAAACTGAAATCACCTGGGCTTGTGGTTAAAATGTAAATTATGTTTCAGCATATTTAGAGCAGTATTCAGTATTTCTACAATTCTAACAAGCTCCCAGGTGATGCCAAAAACGCTGTTCCATGTACTATATTTTGAATAGCAAGATGGGAAAACATATCTTTCAGTTTCCCTTTCCAAAAAAGCAATACTATATTTAATGCATCATGTTTAACCCATTATGGTTTATCCAATGCCTTTAGATATGTTCAAGAAATGCTTTTTAAAGGTATGTTACTATGATTTGTATTAACTAAGGTTGGATGGGTTTCAAAGCTACTATTTTAAAAGTCCTAAATGATTCAAGATTCAGGAAATTCAATACACTAAGAAATGCTTCTACCTGAAAAAAAAAAAAAAATCAACATTGCAATGCTATTCTGTAACACTAAAATTCTGTCTTTTTAGTTTTAGGCTGGCAAACTGGAAGATACTATTGCTTCTAGTAATGGAGGCTGAAATGTAAGTACTGAAAGACAACATTTCATCTTTTCAAAGTCCAGATCAGTGAGTTTCACTAAAACCTGCTTGACTTGTCCTTACATTGCATTAAGCACCATAACTTGGTCCTTGAAGGTAAAGGTTAACAACATATTTTAAATATTCTATAGAAAAACACCCAAATACTACAACAACTAAACTAACACACTATCCTTTGGTATAAGACTTCTACACCGAAGGACACCTTTAATTAAAGTATTTTACCATAAACAGAAGTGTCGTTTATAAAAATATATTACTAGTGTAATATATTAAACACACACACACACACACACTATAAAAGATTGGCTGACCTTAGATACTTGGGATGAAATGTAAGACTTCTAAACTCTGGAGTTTCATTTTTAACCAAATTAATGGCCAGTAACAACCTTTTAGGTAAATTAGTTCCAATATGTATCATGGTCTGGAGAACAGAAATAATATTTTTAAATCATAAGTTATTGTTGAAGATCAGATCCAAGTATTTCATTGTAGAAGGAAGAAAACGGAGGCACAGAGGTTAAAAAGCCCAAATTCACATAGCCAGCTAGTAGAATGTTAATAAAAGGAGGGGAGAATTAATTTTTATATCTATCAATATACAAAGTATAACAACGTTGCAACTACAAAATGTACTTGAAAGAGTGTCCGGTTCTTCTAATGACTAAGGCCCAGTTAATTTTTTAAGGGTCTTATAAATCACTGAGATCTAAGAAAGGAAGTTCACACATTAACAAACAAAAGACATCTGCCTCCAAATTTAAGAACTTCATTAAAAAATGCAATCTGAATAGAGAATGACACAATACACCACATACCAAGGATGGGGCTTGGGTGGGGATGGAGAATGGGATGGGATATAAAGAACAAAGAGAAGACAATGGTAACTCTTCTCAGTAATATTTCAAGGAATGCTTTTACATATGCAAAAGTGGTTTAAAAAACAACTTTCTTTACCCTCATGAATCATTTTTTAACTGGTATAATCAGGAATTATATTTGGAGGACTACAAAGCTTTTAAAAATATATAGTATAGAAAGCAGTTGGACGTGCATGTGTCATATGCTCTGTTACAATCAAAAGCAAACTATAGGAACCTTTTTAAGCCACAAAATAGGGAATTTTGTGCTTATTACAAACGCCATAAAGTTTACTAGCACAAGTCAAAAAAAATCACTAGAGAAGTTCAGTGATATTGGAGATAATGGGTTTTAAATCACAGGCATACATAATTATGCCTAAGTTGACAGATCTGCACTGCAATGCAGAAATGCAAGCATTATTCCAACATCTGCACCAGAAGGCAGAGAGTAGACATGATTCCAGAATAAAGGGCTCTTCAGCTCTTACCTGTTACCTGTGCAACAACTGCTTGGGAAATCCTCCGATTGGCAAGAAAGGCTTTGATTTCCTCTTTTATCACACTGCTGTCCCTCCTAACAAAAACAGAAGACAAGACCAACAATGTATGTTGAAGGTAGAAATCCTCATCTTTGCTAAAAGAAAGGTGAAGCAGAGAGGTGAGGAGAACACAGAAAGGACACAAAAATAAAGGGTAAACAGACCAAACTTGTGTGAAAATATGAAATTACAATGAACCAAGAAACACCAAATATTCAAGTCCTAAAACATCACACCATCAGACAGACGCTTTAGTGAAGACCATAATAGATATAAGTCTCATACCAGAGGATGGTTAATCGCATGCTCTTTATAATTCATATTAGGAACAAGGCTGTCATATGGTATATACAAAGTTTCATTACTGGGGAATGAATGTATCTTACAGAGACAGAAATCCTAGAAAAATAAAGAGCAACAACAACAAATTCAGTTGTGAGCAGACTGTGGGCTTGCATGTTAACTACACAACTGCATGAACAATGTTCATTTAAAAACCTTTAAAATGATTAAGGAAAAAGAAATCATCGTTCCCACAACTGTAAAAATGTTAGCCATTTGAAGAAAGGCTTGCCCGTTAACTTCTTTTCCTGTATAAACAAAAAAAGTGGGATCGGTTGAATATAAAGTTTTAGTATTAAAAAGGCATTTATTCATTTTGTATTATATATAAGAATACTTAAAACTACACAATATTCTGTGTCCTTGGGAATACATTATAGACCTCATTTTTCCTCCACTAAAATGCCTGTTCCAAATTTTTACTTAAAGACTCAACAAATTCTCAAAAGACCAGACATTCACAAAAATGACAATGAGTGGCAAGACTTCTGTTGTTTCACCAGAACAAGAATTAATAAACAAAAATTATAGCTAAACCCTTAAAACTGGCCAATCTCTCTTTCAATGCTTTATCTTCAAAAGGGTTACATAAATAGAGCAGTGGTATCTGTTCAAGCTCAAAAGTAACACAGAATAGAGGTAACTTCTTATCTAACACAGGGGTCAGCAAATTACGGCCTATGGGCTAATTCTAGCCTGCCATCTATTTTTACACAACCTATGAGCTAAGGATCATTTTCAGAGATGGACATTTGCAATTGATTTGATGACAGAAAATGCAAACGATAAACACAAACTAAGCAAAATACTATCCCTCCCCCTGCAATTTCATTCTTCTGACTAGTAGGCCTATATTTTTAAAAACTCTACCCAATTATTATTATTCTGTGTTGACTTTTGTCAATAAAAATTTGTGGCTGTTTGTTTTCTGTCTTATATATGGCTCTACATGATATCCTTTTTCTTTTTTTTTTTTTTTAATTGAGACGGAGTCTCACTCTGTTGCCCAGGCTGCAGTGCAGTGGCTCAATCTCGGCTCACTGCAACCTCCACCTCCCGGGCGCAAGCAATTCTCCTGCTTCAGCCTCCTGAGTAGCTGGGGTTACAGGCATGCAGCACCACACCCGGCTAATTTTTGTATTTTTAGTAGAGTCAGGGTTTCACCATGTTGGTTGGCCAGGTTGGTCTTGAATTCCTAACCTCAAGTGATCTTCCTGCCTTGGCCTCCCAAAGTGCTGGTAATACAGGCGTGAGCAATCGCGCCCAGCCTATGTCTCCTCATTATATCCTTAAATTTGCCTCTTGGCCACAAAGTCTAAAATTTTTACTCTCCAGTCCTTTAGAGAAGAAGTTTGCTGACCCCTGATCTGAGACAAAGGATCACAAAACCTTAGTAATTGTTTTGTGAAAGAACCACAAACTCTTTTTAGGGGTTCACATTTCTCTGTAGACTATTTGGAGGAACTTAAGTATCCTATCCAAAAACAATGAGTTGTGATTTAACTTGGATGAGGGATTTTAGCTCCCTGATGAGTAGTTGTTACATGCTCTGTTGTAAGGACTCTGTTATAAGACCATGCTCCCTTTGGGGAATTCTGGAAAAAAACAGAGAGGTGATAGTGGTGAGTTTCCAATCTGTAGCTCTATAGTATACTGCTGATTTATCAGTTGGAAATCCTAACCAAAAATATTCTTAAAGGAAAAAAATAATCAGCTGCCTAATGCAGTATTTAAATTTTCTCATACTGATCTAGATTCTGGTTAGATTCTTCCCAAACTGCCTGTCTATATTTGAAATATTTCTTTTTTTTTTTTTGGAGACAGTCTCGCTCAGTCGCCCAGGCTGGAGTGCAGTGGCGCAATCTCAGCTCACTGCAAGCTTCGCCTCCCAGGTTCACGCCATCCTCCTGCCTCAGCCTCCCAACTCACTGTGACTACAGGTGTCTGCCATTACACCAGGCTAATTTTTTTTTTATAGTAGAGATGGGGTTTCACTGTGTTAGCCAGGATGGTCTCGATCTTCTGACCTCGTGATCCACCCATCTCAGCCTCCCAAAGTGCTGGGATTACAGGCGTAAGCCACCGTGCCCAGCCTGAAATATTTCTTTGAAAAATATGTATTCACATTTTATTTAAAAATTGTGTATATGAAAAAGAAAAAGGTACAAATAAATATATTTTAAAGTCAAACAAAATAATTGCTGACTAAAATGCAGGTGCAGGTAATATAGAACAAAAGCTTTCAAATGTGCATCGATAATCAGTGTGCAAGAGATAACTTCAGCGCTATTTCAACTGGCTTATGTAAACAAAACAAATCATTTGGTTTCTAATACAACTATAAAATTAATCTGAAAATTTTTAAATAAAGTATTGCATTTCTATATATAGAATGATCTTCTAGGAAAATGGAGCTGAATTTAAAAGAATATTTGTTCGGGTTAAATAAAAAAATGTACTTTTGTGGGGGAAAGAATTAAATAGGTTTTTTGACTAATTTACATTGATATTTAAATCAATTTATTTCAAATCAAATTCATCTAAACACTAAATCATACAGAAGAGATAACACTCAATTATTGAAATAGGAAATATCCAGTTTGTAAATTATTCACAGCCTTGCAGCATGATATTATTAAGGACTGCACAAGACAGAAGGAATCCCAAAAATCTGTCAAACAGTAGCAATTCTCATTTTTAGATATTTGACAAGTTTCTAAGTATCAATAATGTTTAAAAACATAGAAATAAACAGACACGGTGCGTCATGCCTGTAATCCCAGGACTTTGGGAGGCTGAGGCAGGCGGATCACTTGAGGTCAGGAGTTCAAGATCAGCCTGGTCAACATGGTGAGACCTCGTCTCTACCAAAAATATTTAACAAATAGTTAGGTGTGGTAGCATGCGCCTGTAATAGTAGCTACTCAGGAGGCTGAGGCAGGAGAATTGCTTGAACCCCAGAGGCAGAGGTTGTAGTGAGCCAAAAACGTGCCACTGCACTCCAACCTCGGTGACAGAGTGAGACTCCATCTCAAAAAAAAAAAAAAAAGAAAAAACTCTTTACTGCTTTACCAGAGAGCTTTTTCAAAAAGCAAAAGAAAAGACTTAAAAGATAAGGGTGTGCATGGGCAAGACATTTAACAAAGCTGGGCCCTGGCTGTATCATCTGATAAAATAAAAGCATTGGCCAGGTACAGTGGCTCACTCCTGTAATCCCAGTTACTTGGGAGTCTGAGACATGAGACTTGCTTGAAACCAGGAGGTGGATACTGCAGTGAGCCAAGATTGCGCCACTGAGCAACAAAGTGAAACTCCATCTAACAACAACAACAAAAAGCATCAATACTCCCTTCACAAGGCTTTTAAAGACTTGTCTCCTAGCAATGAAATTAAATATTGTGTGTATACATATGTCTGTAATACATAGACTCAAAAAATCATTGCAAAATTTTTTTTGAAATTGTAAAAATACTGAACATTGACTATTATTTTATAAAACTTCAGAAAGGTTCCCAAGAAAAGAAGAAACAAATGATCTGCTGTAATCATGTAAGACCGAAGTAAACATCTGTACCAGGTACTTTAAGGTAGCATTAAAAGAATTCTATACACAAGCAGTGATGTGTCATTTAGTTGGTTTCACTAGGTATTTTCAAAATACTAAACACATTCTATTTTCATTGTGTTCAATTCTCTTAAATATTTTTAAAAGTTCCATTCTAGTGGGTTAGCTTTGTTGTTCAAACTTCGACATCACCCTCTTCCCTCATTCTCTCCTCATTCAGCCTTCTTTAAGGACCTGCTACTCCTATTGTTCTCATTGTAATCTAAGAAATCACCACTTTGTTAGTGTAAAAACTTCATTTACTCTAAATCTAATTATCTTATCTTCTCCCACCCCTCACTTCCTCTCTTCATCTGCAATTTTACATCCTCCTTAAAAAGAATAAATCCCCTCCTTCCTCTCTTATAAAATCTCATACTCTTCAAGATTTCTATGCCTCAAGTCTTATGGAATTAAAGTGAAGAACAGGCTGATCTTGTCTTTCACTCCACAGCTTACTTACTTCAAGATAAGATACCCACCTGATTTGTAGCTAACCAGTTCAAGTCCATGTCATTGCTTCCTACTGCCCTTTTGAAATCATTGCCATGCTAGATTCATCTAGTGATTTCCACACCAGGATGAAATTCTTCCTTCCCACCCTCCATTGCCATTATTTTTATAACTTGCTAAACTTTCACTGTTACTTACAGACCTTTCTTAATATCTGGATGAATTCATCAGTAATGCCTCTTTGTGGAATCCCCTTTTACTAAGACACAATTTAACTGTCATCTATTTAAAGAAGTTCTCCCTGATCTTCACAGCTAAAAAAGGTGTCTTCTTGCAATGGCTAACTTTAACATTTCAATACTACTACTCACATGCTAATATATTACATGCTGTTCTGTATTATAGTTGTTTCTAATCTTGTCTTATCTCTCCTACTAGGCTGTAAAGTCCTTAGTCCTTTAGCACAAAGATTGTGCCTTATTCATTTATGGGGTTTGCATATAATAGAGCTTAATTTGTTCAATGAATGAACAATTCTGTAGTTGGAGATAAAAGGTTGTAAAATGGAAAGCTCGATCTAGATAATTTATAAAACAGCTTTAAATTTTTATTCTCAAATAGATTTAAGCTTACCAAATCAGAAAGGAAAAGAATTATTTACAGTAGTTCGAAATGACATTGCTTCCTTTTCTAGAACAAAGAATAATAAAGACCACCTGTTTTAAAAATGACATGCTTTAACATCTTCCATATGTCCATAGTTAATATATACTGCACATTTTTTAGGATCTCTGAAAGGTAATCATCTATCTGAAAGACTTCCAGAGATGAAGCAACACCTGCCAAGACAGACTATTTCACACTTGGAAAAATACAATTATGTACAAATGTCTTTCACATTTGACTAAAACCTATCCCCATACATTTTTACCCATGGAGACAAAGTATAACTTTAAATTTTAAAAAATCACTCAAAAATAAAAGTTACTATATATGTATCAATAACATAGTAACTGGATATCATGACCATTTTGTCTTATCTACAGAACATGCACATCCTACCTATGCGAGTAAAATACTTAGCCTATAGATAACCAACTTAAAATAAAGCCTCAGTTTTATACAAAATACTAACATCATAAAATTTAGTACACGGGTGGTTAAGAATAATATATTTAATGTATGGCATTATTAACAAATTCTGATAAGCTTCATTTAAATTATAACATCATATGTACATAAAACACACACTAGTATCTATACACTATATTAGCAGATGTGTATACACACATACCCCTACACATATATTTGTATATTAATAGATGCATTTTTAAACATTAATATGTAAAATAGTTCTTTATTTCTGGCTTTAAAGTCCTTCCTAAAATGTTATATTCAACAATCTGTTAAATTCATATCCTAGTTGACCTTTATTTTTTTAACCCTAACTCAAAAATGAAATAAGTGAAAGCTACTTTCTTACTGTTTCTTAATGAGTTGATAAGGTGTACAATTATAACTTGATGAAGTTATACAAAAAAATCTCCATTATGGGCTGGGCACAGTGGCTCATGCCTATAATCCCAGCACTTTGGGAGGCCGAGGTGGGCGGATCACTTGAGGCCAGGAGTTCGAGACCAGCCTGGTCAACATGGTGAAATCCCGTCTGTACTAAAAATACAAAAATTAGCTGGGGGTGGTGGTGCACACTGTAATCCCAGCTACTAGGGAGCCTGAGACATGAGAATCACTTGAACCTGGGAGGTGGAAGGAAGTTGCAGTGAGCCCAGATTGCACCACTGCACTCCAGCCTGGTTGACAGAGTGAGACTTTATCTCAAAAAAAAAAAAAAAAAATCTCCATTATGTATCTTGAAATTTTTAGGAGTGAAATTTGTAAAGTGAATGAATTATAAGATTTTTAAAACTCCGTCTTATGTTTGAGTTGAGGAATGTGAACAAGCAAGAGGTGAAGCACACAGGAAGAAAAGGAGACAGGAAAGCATTCAGATACCCAGGCTCCCCCACCAGAGACCACCGCTTCCAGCGGGCTATAATATCACCGTAGCATCTAGTGATCAGCAAGGGCAGTATATTCCTAAAAGAGCACAGAATACTCAGAAAGATCCACTGCTCAAAATATTTCTCTAACGTTCCACTAGATAAAAATTCACGTTAAGTGATTGTTTTGAAGCAGCAAATATCATGGGGGAGTGGGATGAGAAGCCCATTAAGGCAATTCATACTTTGTCTTATGTTAATAACCACCTTTCCTAAAATCTTATTAAAATCTACAGACATGAAAAATTTATTTGGAGAGGCAATGTACACCAGTGACATCTTGATAATAAAGACATAATTTAGGCTCTGCCACTTAATACTGAAGTTCTCTTGAGCAAAGAATTTAATTTTTGTGAATCTCAGTTTCTCTGATCAACCTGAGATCATGATTTTAATAAGTGACAATGTTATCCAATAAACTTTCCCACTGATCCAAGGATTGTTATTCTCTACAACCTGAGAAGCGTTAAGAGAGGGACACAATGGAGGAATGGTGCAATGGCAGAGAACCAGAGAGATCTAGAAAGACCACTGAGACCCCAAGATGATCAGGAGAACCCAAAGGAGCAGTTCTAATAAAGAAGCAGAGAAATGGAAAAAGATCAAGTGTCCTGATTATGCGACAAGTGGTAGTACATAAATACTGATAACAAAGTATAAACCTGTATATATTTCACAGTGAAACTGGAATGGGTATAATTACGGGATTTAACTACAAATCCCAGTCATTGCTAAATAGGTTTTCGCTTAGTTTGAGCATATATTTGAATTAAAACATCATGCCAACCTATGAGTTAAAAGTCAAGTTTTTAGACCTTTATTTTTCCAGACAATCTTCTAGAGACTTGTACTAACGAGCTTTCCCATACTTCTTGTTAGTCTTATACACATTTAAGAATTAACTGTTATGTCAAAAGCTTATCAAAACTGATGAACAGCAACACCACCGAAAAAACCAGGTTGGCATCCTTTTTAAATTTTTGATATCCTCTCTACTCAGAATAATTAAAAGCTAATCTTGTTATGTTTCAATGAGTGAAGTAACTTTTATTTGCCCAAATGGTTCTCCCTCTTAATCTTAACAACGTTAAATTCAAAAGCAACACCTGAACTTTGGTCACCTACTTTAACACATGAAAAAGAATTCAAACTCAAACTGATCTCTTTTATTTTTAACTTTTAAAAAAATTAGCTGAGCGTGGTGGCACATGCCTACAGTCCCAGCTACTCGGGAGGCTAAAGCAGGAGAATCACTTCAGCCCAGGAGGCGGAGATTGCAATAAGCCGAGATCACACCACTGCACTTCAGCCTGGGTGACAGAGCAAGACTCCATCTCAAAAAAACAAAACAAAACAAAACAATGACTTTAACTGTAACTGCTGTATCATATTATTCATTACAGGTATTAATATTATACTTTATTTATACTGTATCTGGAATCCAGATAAAATAGTTGATTTAGCACAGAATTTCATATAATAAAGATCTACCTAAAAATAAATTCAGGACAGTTTGAAGGATATTTCAACATTGTGGTACTATTGGACAGATCTTCCAAGTGGCAATATTATGTGTCACTACTATTCCATCTTGAAGTTTAAAAATCTTTAGGAAGAATTATAATGATACTTATAGGTACTATTTTTATTTCTGACAAATTCCTGCTACAGTTTCTTTCATTATCTACTGTAACTAATTTATTTGCAGGCTCTTTCCCTTCTATGGTAGTGGAAATCTACTGAAAACAGTACCTTTATCATCTCTATTCCTAGAGGAGTTTTTACAAAACTCCTCAATTCCAACAAAAGTAAATAAACTAGTATGGAACTCAAAGTCTCCCAAAACCTGTATTGTTTCCTAATATATTATTCCTATTACACTGTCTTACCTGTCAGTAATTTTTATCAGACTGAAGACATGCCTTGCCTTTTCTACCCTTTACTATTCCCTTAATTTTAAATAAAGTTCCTGTATTTTAAAAACAAATGCTATTCTTTACCATTTAGGTCAAGGTCACCCATTCATTAAACATATTAGGCCCTTACCATGTGCCAGGGAAAGTTCCAGATCCTGGAGGCACAATAATGGAAAACACATGGTGTTACCCTCAAAGTGTCCCAGGGTCCAGTGTGAAGCCTTTCCTAATTATCTCTGTTGAAAGTAGATTTCTTGTGGGCTGGGCTCGGTGGCTCACGCCTGTAATCCCAGCACTTTGGGAGGCTGAGGCAGATGGATCACCTGAGATCAGGGGTTCGAGACCAGCCTGATCAACATGGAGAAACCCCGTATCTACTAAAAATACAAAAGAGCTGGGCGTGGTAGTGCATGCCTGTAATCCCAGCTACTCGGGAGGCTAAGACAGGAGAATTGCTTGAACCTGGGAGGCGGAGACTGAGGTGAGCTGAGATGGTGCCATTGCACTCCAGCGTGGGCATACAGAGCAAGACTCCATCTCAAAAAAAAAAAAAATAGTAGATTTCTTTTCTCAGTGTTTAAAACTCTAAGAGTTCTTACATTTATAAGACAATGTGTGTGTATGTGTGTGTGAGTGTGTGTGTCATCTACTGCTAAAATTAGAACCTATATAATAGGTACCCCAAATTATTTTCTTGACTAGAATGTTGGAGAGAAAAATTAAGAGTGTATGTATTCTGTATCAAGATAAAATTATCCCTCAGAAAAAGTACTTACTACAGATTTCGGGATTAGAATGTGTCTGTTAGTCAGAAATTAGCTATTAGAGTCATAGAGAAGATTAGTGTTTGATAAACAGAGAATGGAAAAGACTTATCAAGAAGCAAAGAGAAAGGATTGAAGTAAAGAAGAGAAAATTTAAATTAAAAACATAAAGCTTGAACTTCCTTTCATCTCCAAAGGTGGGAGAAGGAAGTTACAGTTCTTATAGCTAAGTAGCTGAAATGCAGCATACTATTTAAAAACAATCTAAGAATACAGATGTTTCTAGGGACTCTGAATAAGCAAAGTCACTAACCTCATTAATTCTTCCACTTTATCATCTACATCTAGGTCCTCTTCTGAGGCTTCAAAACTGTATGACCTCTGACCCATGCTGTTTGCATGGTAGCGAGTTGGTGACATCTTTCCATTGGATGTAGATAATCGCTCATTATTCTCCCTCCCATTTTGATTGGTAGTGCAAGGCTGCGGGGAAGTATCATAACTGTTGCTAGGTGATGGGGACATTCCCGAATGCTGCGTCTGTGTGGAAGCTGTAGCTGTAGAGGAAGATGCTGGGACATTGTTGGTACTATTCCCATATGAACTTCCTCCATAGCTGGACCTTCTTCCAAACTTGTCACTATGCTCTTGATCAAGACGGTCCAAAGTTTCCAAGGCATGGAGAATTTCATGTTTAGTCATTCCGGTACGCCGAAGTCGCTGAAGCAGATCTATCTGCTCTATGGTAAATCTGGGTTCATCTGTATAATGA
Source organism: Piliocolobus tephrosceles (assembly GCF_002776525.5). NCBI lineage: Eukaryota > Metazoa > Chordata > Mammalia > Primates > Cercopithecidae > Piliocolobus > Piliocolobus tephrosceles. Next base: position 27,253,143 of record NC_045440.1, on the reverse strand, counting down.
GACATGGTTTCCAGCAAACTGAAAAAAAAAAAAAAAAGATAAAAAGAAGTCTCTTTACTGACAGTATCTACCAAAGCACATATCACTAGAGAATGCTCAGAAGACACAGTATTTCTACACAAGCTTCTTTACTGAAAAGGAAAGTATGTCCCACGCTAGAATGATTGTGCCATGGCAAATGGATTGGTACAGATACTAAATGTGTTAGTAGGTGAACATAGGTGTAACATAAAACCTAATTTCATATGGCATGCAATTTACATTTTCCTCAATTTTGGTAAATACCAGAACCAAAATTTTAGTTATGTAAATAATACCAAAACAACAGATTAGGTACACGGAGTGCATTAAACCCAGGCTATGTGATAACTTAGAAGTGTTTTGCCCATCTCAAGTGTATTACTCTACATTAGAGTATTAATGGAAAATTGCTGAAAAAATAGTTTGTATTATATTATTTACCAACTATTAGCTACACAGACCTAGGAATTCTCTACAACCTCATTTAGTGAAAACAAATGATTTGCTAAGTCCAAGCAAATGCTAATAACCAGCAAAAATATTTAAGTGGAAAAGAGAGGTACATTAAAAAAAAAAAAAGCACCATTTCATTCACTACTTAGCAATTTCCTAAGTTTTTCATCTCTGCTAATGCATTCTCTCTTAATAGCTACCCTGAGAAATAGATCTTTCGTGGTTGTAGCCAGACAATGCTATTCATTTTTCCTAGGAAATTACTTTTACATGTTTCCTTTAACTAGCACAAGATACTGCAGCATATCAGAAAATGTTTTCTTAGGGTGAATAACAATATTAAGAGAGTAGTCAAATACTGTAAAAATTCTCACTGCTTGAATTCCTCTGTTGTTGTTGTTGTTTTGGATACAGAGTTTCGCTCTTGTCACCCAGGCTGGAGTGCAGTGGCACGGCCTTGAGTCACTGCGACCTGCACCTCCTGGGTTCAAGTGATTCTCCTGCCTCAACCTCCTGAGTAGCTGAGATTACAGGCACCTGCCACCAAGCCTGGCTACTTTTGTATTTTTAGTAGAGATGGGGTTTCAACATGTTGGTCAGGCTGGTCTCAAACTCCTGACCTCAGGTGATTCGCTCACCTCAGCCTCCCAAAGTACTGGGATTACAGGTGTGAGCCACCATGCTCGGCCTTGAATTACTTTCTTATAAGATCTGACTTTCCCATTCAAGATATTTTGAAGTGGTAATCTCTTTTATTTTGATATTTATTGTTCTAGTGCCAAATATAATGCATGGCATGCATAGGCTCTCAATAAGTGTTTGCAGATGGAAATCGATGTCAAGAAGTTTTTTCATCTTTCTCAAACAAACATCTGCTCTGGGCCAGTGCCCCACAGCTATTGAAAGTTTCACTGTTTCTTTGTCCTTCTACACGAAAACTTTATTGAACAGTCACTTCTAGGTAGGAATTGGGTAAGAGTTTCACACATAACATAATCTCATCCAATTTTCACAGCAACTCTCGTGGTAGATGTTCTTTATTCATTTCATTTTATGTTGATGGATTGATTGTTGAGGAAACTAAGGCTCAGAGCAGTTTTATACCTTACAAAAAATCTGAGTAAACATTAGGAAAAAGATTTAAGCCTAGATCTTATTGACTCCAAAAGCACACATCATTCTCCTTTACAATACCTTGCAGGACTTAACTGGAAACCTATGATTTGGGACACAGGCTATTCTACTCCTTTAAGTCTCATTTAAAGCCATTTAGATAAAAATACTCTAATTACTGACGAACCTAGGGGTCCTAGTAATAGTTTTCTACATTTAAAATCTTTGCTCCATCTAGAATTTTTATTGACTTAACAAGTATAAAAAATTGGGGCTTTATTTCATCCTAAATGGACAGCTAGATGTCGTATGTTTTTATTGAATATCTGTCTTCTCCTCTGATGTGAAATGCTGCCTTTATCATATACACAATTTCCATATGAATCTGCATCACCTTTGGATAGTCTATTCCATTTTACTGATTGTTTTATGTTTCAAATTCTTTTAAAAATAAGTAGGCAGAAATCTAGAACTTTAGATGAAATCTCCCTAGTTTTAAAAACAAGCTCATTAAAATAAAACATAACCAAACACACATATTCTGTGGACCTAAACATACTGCAGGCCATTTGTGCCCACGGGCCACAGTACCTGCCCTACACCTACAAATGTTATGGTCTGATTTCTTCCGTACTCACTTGTAACAAGCTAGGCATCATTTTAAAAAGACCTATTTTCATGATTATTATATTCTTTCTTGATGGCCTAAGTTCCCCGCACAATATTTTGTAATGAAAAAAATTAAACATAAACATTATTATTTTCCCTTGAAAATGAAGTAGACCTGTTTGTTGCTATCTTCAGCCTTCATGTTATCAAAGTATTTCATAAAGTGATCTTACTTTAGATGACTTCAATAACTGTTTTATTATATGGACAAAAATTCCCAATCACAGTATTTTCCTACAGAATTCATATCAGAGCAGTTAGTTATCTGTATACAGTTCTTCAAACTATTCCTGGTATGAAGCAGCACTCTGTATTAGCATAAAACAAAAGTAAGTTATATGAATTTCACTTATTACTGAAAAGTATCCATCCTAACACTTGAATTAGAATTGTCAAAACTAAAGATTTCACAGCATATAAAACAATCTAATATTTTATGTCATTTCAGATTCATTGACTATTAGAACCACTTTTATTCCAAGTCATAAAAGGAGAAACAATAGGCCACCTATTACTTTGTCTGCCTAGAACACCTCATTGTATTCAAGCACATGTTCTTGGGCTATCACTCATAATACCCCACCTTCTGGCCAGTGGGGTGGGGTGCACAAGAAAGCCAAACCTTGCTCTCCCCACAATTTTCTAGTCAGACGAGGGGAAAGATGAACAGTCACCATAACTGTGCTCGGTTTCAGGAAGATATTAGTCTGGTAAATTTCTTATTATACAGAAGCAGCTAGTTCATGGGAAGATGAAGCGGACATACCAAGAAACTTACAACAGACCGATGGCGAAAGCTGTGCAGTGCTCATATCCCTTGTTCCAATCCCTAAGCCCCTGATACATCCCTGCTCTTCTTGCTGTTTTGTTTCATCAGAGAATACATTTCCCTTTATGTATCACCTTGTTCAAATTAGATGTCTGTGCCCTGCACTGAGAGGTCCCTAATGCAAACATAACCTAAAGCAAAATGATCCACAATTGCTAGAATGATCATTCATATGATCACTACAAAGCAAAATGATTAACAGCATAACAAACAGGATCAAAGCATGCATGTGACACTGAAGATATGATATTTTACTGAGAAAACGCTGAGACTAGAAGCTCTCCTGGATATTGAGAATAATGTTCCAATGTGTACTAATATAAACAAAGGCATATACACTGGCATTTCAAAATTTTATGTCTCATAATTTACCTAGTTTAAGCACATAATCACGAATTTATGGCAGTAAATGACCTGCAAAGGTCATCTAAGTCCATGATACCAGCAATTCTTTTATAACAGAAAAAGATAACATGTAAGAATTGAATTAATATTCTTTTGCACAAGGATTGTTCACAGGATAAGGAACATCTTTCACTTTAAATTACTAATCTGAATGCAGACTCAGGCCAACAATAACTGAAAATGATGTGAGAAGAATTTCAACACTGTAATAACAGAGAATGTTTAAGGCATAAAAGAACAATTAAATTCAGGAATTATGGCTCAGTTCATAAACTGATATTCTAAGAAAATATCATACCATAAGACCATAATAATAACTTTTCCACAATATATTTTATCCTGACTTGAATATGTACCTAAACCCTTCTTGGATAAGGCATGAGGTCCAGAATATAATTTCATAAGCTACATGCTACAAACACATAGAGCAGAGAAGATTAAAGCATTCACAAATAATTAACCTTGAAATAACATGGGTAGAAAGGACATTACTACCTTACTTGTAAAGCACCAACAGTTAGTAAAATTTTATTGAATAACAGCTTTTTCTTTAGCATAATTCTGCTGTCTTTATTTTTATTATCTAGAATGACTAGGCAAAATAGGTTAGTTTTGTTTTGCATACATGATATTTACTGCATGATAATTTAACACACTCTAGAGTCAATCACAATATTTTTATCAGAGAGTGAACTCTCCATCCTCTCAGGAATGTCACCTCATATCAAACCGTATATGTGAGTTACTGTCACAACTACTGGACTTCAAAATACATATACACTCAAGAGCCTAACAGACACTTTGGGAGCTTAGGCTGTGGCAGGGCTACTCTCTGTCAGCGGCTTCTCCAAAACTGGAGAGCTCAGGCTGCAAAAGACCTCAAAGCTTTTACACCTTGCAGGCCAGCACTTTCTAGCAATGAGGGGCCTTACTTGTGGTCTCGGATCTCAGCTATGGTGGTCAAATCAGCTTCTCCCAAGAACTGCTCATATAAAGGTACACTTCCACTTTTAGCCTTCACTTGAACACAGAGGCCTCCTTTCATCATAATTGAGCAAAGACACTTTAATAGCTTTGGAACACACTCACAATGTGGTTAATGTACCTCATCTATTGAGTGTATTCCCTGTGAAGTCTGTCCATGTTATTCTCCCCATCTTTAAGTACTGTGAAGTCAAGAAAATAATTCTCTTCGTATGGCAATTAACACTGTGATTCATGAAATCATACTTCGATCATCTTATTTCTACCATATGTAACAAAAATCCAAGTACAAACATGCACATTTATAGAGGGAGATACAAATTAGGTGTGGAATGAGAAAACTGGAGACCATTTAGACAAAAAACATTCATTTAAGCCTACTATGTAACAGATCCTATGCGAGGCACAGAAGACACAACAAGGAACAAATCACACAAAAATTCACAGCTTCATGATGCTTACATTCATTTCAGTAACTATTAGATATCTTACTATTTTCAATAGCCATTAGACATCTTAACTCTCTTGAATGCTTAGCCATCTATCTCAGAAACTTCTAGGCTTTGAGCAGTTAAAAATAATAAGTAATTTTATATTCAATTTAAAATTTATGTCACAATTCAAAGTTGAAAATAGAAATGGTAAAAGAGAAGGCTGATAGATTGAAAACAGCTATTAGCAAATAAATTTTTTTAAAAAGTGGGGAGGGAAACTAAGGCCCAAAGAGGTGAAGTGCCTTCCCAAGGATATAGCTACTTAGCAGAAAGTCAGGCTACAGTTCACATCTTCCAGGTCTGTTCCAGAAACTTTTCACTGTATCATAGAATCTATTGGGGTGGGGAGGAACTATAATGAAAAGCCTAAATAATAAGGAAAACCTCTCTTAATATCTACTTATTGTATTATAGAACTGTCAACCAAAACGGAAGGAATTTAAGCAAAGTGGAGACTCCATCAAATTTTAGAAAATACTTATGCTAAAGGCACTCTGCATTAGACTCTAAAGATGCACTTAATGAGCTAATAGATACTCTGTCTTCTCTAATATATGAAATTCCCGGAATACTTTTATTCAAAGGCCTATTTAATATGAACTGGTGGTTATAGTTCATATCCTAGCACAAAAACACTCTCAACACAATACCACTATCTCAATTTATATTTTCTGCCTGACTCCAAAGAAAGGCTAGCACATTAGCTAATAGGCTTAACTACATTATCATGCTCCCAGCAGGTAAAGGAAAATGGTTAAGGTGCTAGGAGTTTTCACACAAAAGGCAACATGAAGGTGTATGCTTCCAGTAGTCTGCTTGTCACAAGAAATCCAATACTAGCTCTCTTGAACTGTTAGCCATCTATCTTGGATGCTTCTAAGCTTTAAGCAGTTAAAAATAATAAGTAATTTTATATTCAATTTAAAATTAATGTCAAAATTCAAAGCTGAAAACAGAAATGGTAAGAGAAGGCTGATAGATTTAAAGATTCATTTCTCACCACATGATCACGACACTTATTCACCTTAATGTCAAACAGGTATACCATTTGATTCATTTCCTAAAAAAACTTTTCAACTCTATGAACACCATTGTCGAATCTGGATCATAATCATAATGACATCTTAACTTTATTAAAATGACTATGAAGATAAAAATCAAGAAGGACTTGATACTTACACCACTGGAAAGGAACTGAGCATACTTTACATGAGGCGGATCAATATCCTTTCCAGAGATGATCTGCGTTATCTACCATTCTGTAGAACAAAGATAGAAAATTGAGAAATATTTATGTTAATCAAGTGTTGAATAAAAATTTTAATTATATAACTTATAGATATCAAGAGTCGACACTAGCTAATCATGTTAAATATTATGTCTTCTGATTTGCATTCTACTGCTTTATTCACCATACAGTTTGATCCCTTTCAATTCAGACACAGAAAATACAAAAAATGGTATTTTCTATTCATTGTTTAGAAGCTAAAGATCATGAAGACAACTTATTAGCTGGTTAAAACCATAGCCGTAGAGGCACCGATTTCCATTAACTCTAAGTTAAGATTATAAATTAGACAAAAATTAAAAATGTTGATGTCAAAAACTCTCACATTAATATACACATTCAGTACTGAATTACATTATGCATGGCCGAAGTGTCCAACAATGACTAATGATATATGCAAAATGTACAAGGTAAAATTAGAAACCTTTCACATTTGCATATTCTAAATTGTAGCATTAATGAAGATCCTGTTGTAGATAATTTTCTTGCTGACTTAAAAGACAGGCCCAGGCGTGGTGGCTCACACCTGTAATCCCAGCACTTTGGGAGGCCAAGGCGGGTGGATCATCTGAGGTCAGGAGTTCGAGACCAGCCTGACCAACATGGCGAAACCCCAACTGTACTAAAAATACAAAATTTGCCAGGCGTGCTGGCACATGCCTGTAATCCCAGCTACTCGGGAAGCTGAGGCAGGAGAATCATTTGAACCCAGGAGGCGGAGGTTGCAGTGAACCGAGATCGCACCATTACACTCTAGCCTGGGCCACAGAGCGAAACTCCATCTTGGGCTGGGGGGGTGAATCTGTCCTAAAAAAGTAGATATAAAGTACAAAATGAAACTACTGAAAATGTTCCTCATTGTAGTTCCTACGCAAAATAGTAAACCAAAGACACAAAAATGATTACTGGTCAAAACACATTTTTCACTATCTGCTCAAATTCAGTTAAAATATATGAAGCACCTGCTTGCCCTGGCATAGACACAAGAACCAAAATATGAGTAAGATATGGTCCCAACAGTAGAGGAGCTTAGGAGCTCATTAAATGGCAGAAGGTGGGGCGAATAGAGACTAGGGACAAAAATTATAGACACGTCTCTCTCGAATAAAAAGTGTAACATTAAAAAAAGACTAAAAATAAAACATTTATATGAATAACAATCCAGAAACTAATTTAGGTTAGAGAGAACTAGGAAGATTTCTTAGAGTGAAATCTGGCTGTTATTTGAGGATTAGAATAAGACTTCCACAACATCAAGGCGTAGAGGGAGGTGAGAATCATTGGAGGAAAGATTCCAGGAAGAGGGAACAGTGAAAAGAAATTATGAGATTTATTTAGGTAATCAGTAGGCTTGTGTTGCTGGCCTTTAACACAGTATGTGTGAGGAGTAGATGATCTAGAAGGGGATCCTGACCTTTATTCTGTAATCATGAGAACCATGCAGCATGTTTACATGTAGTATGTTCAGCATGTAGCATGCACCATGAAAATAGAATAAAGGTCACGATCCTCTTCTAGAAGGGATCCTTTGATAACTTCCATGCTAGGAAGTTATCATCAAAGACCCTGATTTAACAGAGAAGAAAACAGATTAAGTCAGTGATACAAATTTATGTAACCATAAGACACTGAATTTTGTCAGTTATATTTCAGACATAAATGGGCTTAAAATATTCTACAAAAACAAAATGTTCTAAAAACAGAGGACCAAGCAAACAAGATATTATGAATTCTCTCAATTTCACAAAGCTCTTCTGGCAGAGGAGACAGATTTTTGTTTTCTAATTGACAGATGTTTTGAAGTTATTTTAAAAATAGATTAAGAACTAAATACAAATGGGTATTAAGATCACATCCACACTGAGTGCAATGGTTCACACCTGTAATCCCAGCTACTTAGGAGGTTGAGGCAGGAGGATCGCTTGAGGCCAGGAGTTCAAGGCTAGTTTGGGCAACACAGTGAGTCCTCTGTCTCAAAAAAAAAAAAAAAAAAAAAAAAGAAACAAAAAAACAAAATACAATCACACTCATTTGAATGCCTATTATTTAAAAAATAAACATAAAACAACAAGTGTGGCAATGATGTGGAGAAAATGGAATTCTTGTATGTTACTGGCTGAAATGCAAAATGGTGAAGCCAATATGGAAAACAGTATGTCAGTTCCTCAAAAAACTAAATACAGAATTACCATATGATCCAGCGATTCCACTTTTGGATATTTATCCAAAAGAAGTGGAATCAGGCTGTGTTCACAGCAGCATTATTCACAAAAGCCAAAGGTGGGAATAACCCAAATGCCCACTGGCAGATAAATGGATAAATGAAATGTGATATATATACAAACAACAGAATAGTGTCTCAGCCTTTAAAAGGAAGGAAGTTCTGACACAAAAACATGAATGAACCTTGAAGACATTATGCTAAGTGAAACAACCCAATCACAAAAGGTCAAATATTATATGATTCCATTTACATGAGGTACCTAGAGTAGTCAAATTCAGAGAGACAGAAAGTAGAATGGCAGGTAAAACGGGCAAGGAATAATGAGAAGTTATTACTTAAGGGTACAGAGTTTCAATCTGTGAGGATGAAAATGTTCTGGAAATGGATGGTGGTGACTGCTGTATACTGTATGTATTTAATGACACTGAACTATATACGTTAAAATGGTAGATTTTATGTTATGCATATTTCAACACAACAAAAAAGTAGAACATGATAATAAAAACCTTATATTAAAAGGCATTAGGGATATAAATGTATGGATACTGGATCACATTCAAGCACCTGGTCATAGAAAACAAGCAACCTATAAAAGAAAAAGAGAGGCCGGGCGTGGTGGCTCACGCCTGTAATCCCAGCACTTTGGGAGGCCAAGGCAGACAGTTCGTGAGGTCAAGAGATCAAGACCATCCTGGCCAACATGGTGAAACCCCATCTCTACTAAAAACACAAAAATTAGTTGGGCGTGGTGGCATGCACCTGTAGTCCCAGCTACTCAGGAGGCTGAAGCAGGAGAATCGTTTGAACCTGGGAGGTAGAGGTTGCAGTGAGCCAAGATCATGCCACTGCACTCCAGCCTGGCGACAGAGCAAGACTTGGTCTCCAAAAAAAAAAAAAGAAAAGAAAAAGAGATTATACAATTATAAAATACACAGTTTATGACCAAGATATAAGAGTTACAAACACAAAGACCAAGATTATACAATTATAAAATACCAGTTTATGACCAAGATATAAGAGTTACAAACACAAAGCAAAAAAAATTATTTTTGCTTTATTAAACATAAAGCAAAAATAATAACAACTTTAATAATTTTGTTTTTAAAAAATATAAATGAGTTATTTCAGTATACCCTTTAGAATGAACAAATATAGTTGGAGAAAATTTTAAAAAAAGAAATTTGCTGTATTATCAATAAACATAATTTTAAAGATTAAAAAGATACTTTGTAAACCTTCTAACAAATAAGTTTTTTTTTCCTTTGTCCATTACCATAATTGATCACAAACATGGTAAAACAAAAGGTTTAATTTCATATATATAATCCAAATAATCTAGGGAAAAATGTACAAAAATAACTACTAAACTACAAGACAATCATAAATAACCCTTGGATCAAAGAAGAAATCACAAAGGAAATTATGATCCACATAGCTATACACTGTGACAAAAAAAGAGGATTATTATTCATAACAAAAATCCAGGCCAGGAACGGTAGCTCACGCCTGTAATCCCAGCACTTTGGGAGGCCAAGGCAGACAGATCATGAGGTCAGAAGTTCGAGACCAGCCTGGCCAACACAGTGAAACTCTGCCTCTACTAAAAATACAAAAATTAGCTGGGCGTGGTGGCACACACCAGTAATCCCAGCTACTCAGGAGGCTGAGGCAGAACTGCTTGACCTGGGTGGCGGAGGCTGTAGTGAGCGACACTGCATTCCAGCCTGGGTGACAGAGCAAGACTCTGTCTTGAGGGGGAGAACAACAACAACAAAAAAAACAGAAAACCCAAATGACCCAATAAAAGTTGTATTTAGAAGTAAATGTATGGCCTTAAAGACTTTAATATTTTAAAATTCATATTCTTACTGTTTTAAAATTTACAGCCTAAATATTTTTAAAAGTCAAAAGAAAAAATAGTATTTAAAAAACTAGAAAAATAAAATACTATACATCAAAATAAGCTATAAAAATGAAACTAAGAAATACTAGTTGAAATTAATATAAAATGAAGCTACGGCAGGCATAAGTCCAAATGTTGGCTCTTTGAAAGACTATTAAATAATTACACAGAAAGTCTAATAAAGAAAAAAGAGAGAAAAAAACTGCTAAGATTCAGAATGAAAAGAAAAATATAGCCGTAGTATTGGGGAAAAAAAAACCCTAAGAAATCATAAATGCAACCACATGACAATTCATTTAAAAACCCAAAAGAGAAAAATGATTTCCCAGTAAAATAGAATATATTAAAATTGACCAAAAAATAAATTCTTTAGTTGAACCAAATAGCGTAAAATAAAGGTAATTAAGAATCTATACAAAGAGGCATCAAAATCAGCTGAGTTCTCAGCAGACTCAATCTATTTTAAAAACAGAATTCTAATAATACTAAACTATAGAAAAATACAGGAAATGTTCCAATCCATTTTATGAAGCCAGAATTATTCAACAGCATACCTAATAAAGGTCGTACACAGAACATACCATTTCACTTAAAAATTAAATGTAAAAGTTCTAAGTAAAAACTCACATTAGACTATAGAGTGCAGGACATATGAGAAATAATACAGTAGTCCCCCACTTTATCTGCTGTTTTACTTTGGCTTTCTGTGGTTTCAGTAACCTGCAGTAACCATGGTCCGAAAATATTACGTGGAAAATTCCAGAAATAAACAATTTGTGAGTTTTAAAATTTGAGCAACTGTTAGTAACTTAGAAACCTCATGCCCCTCCTTCAGGGCATCCACACTGTAGACCCTACCTGCCCCTTAGTAGCTTACTAGCTCTCTAGATTATCACACTGACTGTCCTGGTATCTAACAGTGCCCCTGTTTAAGTAATCCTTATTCTACAGAATGATGGCCCCAAAGCTCAAGAATAATGATGCTGGCAATTTCAATACACCAAACAGAAGCCAGAAGTGCTTCCTTTCAGTGAAAAGGTGAAAGTTCTCAATTTAAGTTAAAAAAAAAAAAAAATCGTATGCTGAGGTTACTAAGAACTATAAGAATGAATCTTCTGTGAAACTGTGAAGAAGGAAAATGAAATCTGCACACAGTATACATAGAGTTTGATACTATCTGCAGTTTCAGGCATCTATTGGGAGTCTCAGAATGTATTCCCAGTGGATAAGGGGGGTTCACTGTATACCACTATCATCTACGCAGAAATGCAAGAGTGGTTCATTTTTAGGAATCAACATAATCCAATATGTCAACACATTTAAGGCAGAGAAATTATATGGTTATATCAATAGATGCTGAAAAGGCATTCAGTAAAACTTAGCAGCCATTTTAAAGAAAAAATTCTATGGAAAAGAAGGCTAGAAAAAAAACACTCTGGTAAAAACCTAAGAAGGGCAAATATTATTCTAAACAGCAAAACACTAAAAGCATTTCAAATAAAATTAAGATTGCATGCACACACAATAAATATATAGAGTATATATGTGTGTAATTTCACTTTTATATGCATAAAATAATCCGTGGAAGAGATCCAATAACAGTGGTTACTTTGAATGCGGGGTTGGGAACTAGAGAGATTAAGGAGAGGAATGGGAAGAAAGCTGTTCATAGGAAGCTTTTTAAAAGATTATTTTAACCATGTGATTGTTATTACCTATTCAATAAATCAAATGAATAAAATTAGGAATTAGAGTGAGACGCCCACTAAATCCTTTATAAGTAAACACTGACTTAAAGTTTATAGGAAAAATGGTAAGACACAGAAAAGAATTAACTGGCAAAAACAATGGAATAAAAGAGAAAAATATCTTTTTGTCAATGATTTGGCAAAACAATGTCTAGAAAACTCAAGCAATTATATTGTCAAAAAACTGAAAATTAGCTGTGTGCAGTGGCTCATGTCTGTAATCCCAGCGGCTCAGGACACTGAGGCAAGAGGACTCCTTGAGGCCTGAAGTTCAAGACTATCCTGGGCAATATAGCAAAACCTCGGTATCTTTAAAAATAAAACAAACCCCCCCCCCCCCAAAAAAAAAAACCTGAAATAAAAGAAAGTATCAAACTGAGATATGATACAATACATTTAAAAGTAAAAGTTTCTCTAATTGAGCAGGAAACACCTAGAAAAAGAATGGGAAAGAGATTTTCATTGACAGTGGTAACCTTTCCCAATATTTATGAATAACTATATAGAGAAAGAAGCCCAAAAGGTTTTCCTTTCAATTTAAAAATAGGACCTAGGCTGGGCATGGTGTCTCATGCCTGTAATACCAGCACTTTGAGAGGCTGAGGTGGGCCAACCACTTCAGGTCAAGAGCTCGAGACCAGCCTGGCTAACATGGTGAAACCCCATCTCTACTAAAAATACAAAAATTAGCTGGGCATGGTGGCTCACACCTGTAATCCCAGCTACTCGGAAGGCTGAGGCAGGAGAATTGCCTGAACCCAGGAGGCTGGGGCTACAGTGACTCGAGACTGTCACTGCACTCAGCCTGGCCGACAGACAAGATGCTATCTCAAAAAAATAATAATAGTAAAAATAAATAAAAATAGGACCTAATAGAGCAGAAAGGTTTTGTTTTTCAACTTTTATTTTAGACTCAAGGGGTAAATGTGCAGGTTTGTTACAAGGGTATATTGCATGATGCTAAGGTTTGGAGTACAGTTGAACCCTCCATCACCCAGGTAGTGGGCATAGTACCCAAGTTATTTTTTTCAACCTTTGCCCCCCATTTCCTCCTTCCCCCGTCTTGGAGTCTCCAGTGTCTACTGCTCTCATCTTTACATGCATGTGTACCCAAAGTGTAGCTCCCACTCATAAGTGAGCATGTGGTATTTAATTTTATTTCTGCATTAATTCACATAGGATAACGGCGTCCAGCTGTACCCGCCTTGCTGCAAAGGACATAATTTTGTTCTTTTTTTATGGGTAGTATTCCATGATGTAAATGTACATTTTCTTTATCCATTCCACTGTTGATAGGGACCTAGGCTGACTGCATTTCTTTGCTATTGTGTATAGTGCAGCGATGGACACATGAGTGCATGTGTCTTTTTGGTAGAACAATATATTTTCCTTTGGGTTTATACCCAAAGGAAATAAAAGGATATTTTATTTATATATATCCTGGCAATTAACCGGCAAAAATATTGGAATAAAGGAGAAAAATATCTTTTTGTAAATGATTTGGCAGAATACTAAAATAATAAATATTTATTTATATAATATCCTTTTATTTCTTCACACACACACATACTGGAGATATATATACTGGAAATATATATATACTGAAGATATATATATATACACTGGATATATATATACTAGAGATATATATATATACTGGAAATACTGTGTGTGTGTGTGTGTGTGTGTGTGTGTGTGTATATACTGGAGACAGAGATATATATACTGGAATTGCTGAGTAGAATTTTTCTACTTTTAGTTCTGTGTTTCTTTTTTTTTGAGACGGAGTCTGGCTCTGTCACCCGGGATGGAGTGCAGTTGTGCAATCTCGGCTCACTGCAACCTCCACCTCCTGGGTTCAAGTGATTCTCCTGCCTCAGCCTCCCGAGTAGCTGGGGTTACAGGCGTGCACCACCACATCCAGCTAATTTTTGTATTTTTAGTAGAGACAGGGTTTCACCGTGTTGGTCAGGCTTGTGGGGAACTCCTGATCTGAGGTGATCCGCCCGCCTTGGCCTCCCAAAGTACTGGGATTACAGGCATGACCCACCACGCCCAGCCTATTTTTGGTTCTTTGAGGACTCTCCAAAATGCTTTTCACAGTGCCCTTGCCAACATCTGTTGTTTTTTGACTTTTTTAATAATGGCCATTCTGACTGCCATGGCATGGCATGGTATCTCATTGCAGTTTTGATTTGCATTTCACTGATGACTAGTGATGATAAGCATTTTTTCATGTTTGCTGGCTGCTTGTAAGTCTTCTTTTGAGAAATGTCTGCTCATATCTTTTGTCCACTTTTTAATGGGGTTAGAGCAGATAGTTTAAGAACTACTAAGAAAATTGCGCAAAAGAAGAAAACCAAAAGTGGACTTCTGACCAGAGAAGTCAAAAGCCAGTGTAATGAAATCAATATGGCACTGGTACAGAAATGGACACACAAAGGAGCAGGACAGAATAAAGATCTTAATTATAGATTACAGCAAGTACAGCACAATGTGCTATCAAAGGTTACATTTTAATTCAGCAGGAGAGAATAAATATTTTTTAAAATTATAATAGAAAAACTGGTTATCATCTAGCAAAAAAACAATTGCATTTTTATCTTACATTATATGTACAAAATAAGTATCAGGCAAAATAAAGACAAATGTAAAAAATCACAGTAAAACATCTACAACAAAATTTAGAAGATGACAGGTCTTGTAGATATGCTTAACAAAGACCAGAAACTTCAAAAGATAAACAAAAGGTTAAAAATTCCCTATTATGAAAAAAAAAAAAAAACTAAGCAGTTAAACTGAAAAAATATGACATGTAGAGAAAGAGCAGATCCGAGTTATCAAGTTTACTCAAAAAATTCTCAAATGCACTAGAAGTCAAGGAAATAACACTTTAACAATGAGATATCACTTCAGTAAAAATTTAAAAGATATATCTTCAATCATGCTTCCATATTTCATTGGTCTAAATGTGATTATGACATCATTTGGAAAGAAATATTGTGATATATATTAAAATTTTAAGAACTTACACCTTTAATTTAGCAATCCTACTCCTGAGAATCAATTCTACAGAAATAAAAGTAATCATACATAGGGATATATATACAGGAACATCACCTACTTTCCAATTTCTTTTTTTTTTTTCCTAGTCAGTCTCATTCTGTAGCCCAGGTTGGACTGCAGTGGCGTGATCCGGGCTCACTGCAACCTCCGCCTCCCAGGTTCAAACGATTCTCCTGCCTCAGCCTCCCTAGTAGCTGGAACTACAGGTGCCCACCAACATGCCCGGCTCATTTTTGTATTTTTAGTAGACACAGGGTTTCACCACATTGGCCAGGCTGGTCTCAAACTCCTGACCTCAGGTGATCCACCTGCCTTGGCCTCCCAAAGTGCTGGGATTACAGGCATAAGCCACCATGCCCAGCCCCAATTTCTTATCTCTACAAAGCATTGTTTCAATCAATACAGAAATGGCTAAACAAATTACAATACACTTTGATCAATTAACATAAATCCAATCATTAAAAAGAATTAGAGTTTTATCAAGTGGTTTGGTAAAATTTATTTAATGCAGTGTTGTGTAAAAAACAAAATGCTATTTTAAGAAAGCATAATATGATCAGGTTTTAAAAAAGAAAACTACAACCAAAATATCCCTTTATATGTGTGTTCTGACGTCGGTTTGTGTATCTAAAGGCATACATACATATGCACATCTCTATGTACAAGAGCATAGAAGACAAGAACAGGTGGGCAACACACAATGGAACTGGGGTGAAGAATGGGTGTGCGTATAGGATATGATCAGGAAGGAAAAGTGAATGGCCTGGGAAGCCAAGGAATGAAGGAGGTAAAGAAAAAAAACAACTTGAGAAGAAAAAAAAAAAGACTATACTTTTTAAAAAGTATATGGCCACATTTACATATATATGTATATGTAACAAATATATATATGCATATTTGATAAAATTATAAAAATTCCTACCATCAGAAATAAACTTTTAATTACCAAAGGACTAGAACTGTCAAAATATTACATGAAGTCAAGTTGAGCAATGAAGACGCCTACCATCAACAATGTTGACCTCTAAAGAAAAATATAATCAAGAAAAATCTGTTAGGAATAAGAACCTGTCGATACTGTATTGCCTGCAGGTGGCACAACGGCTCATTCTACTCTAGTTTCTCTCTTGAATATAAAAAGTAATTACTGTATAAGGTACAGAAAAAAGTAAACTTTGAAGAACATAAAATGAAAGGTAAGCTGACCTCCCACCCCAAACTCCTTCTTCTTTTCCATCCACACACCATACAGTTTTTTGTCATCCGTCCTTCTTCATACATCTTTGTACACGTGTAAGTACATTATCAGGGTAAAATACTAGCAGAACAATTGTTGTGACAGAGTATATACATTTTAAGTTATGACAGATTTTGTCAAATCGCCTCCCAAAGAGGCACCAGTTTATACGCCCATCTTCAAAAAATGCTGCATTGTGAATCCAGTATGTTAGTGGTGACTTAAAATTGAATTTACATTGTACAGCTTGGCATAGATCTGTTTCACTCAATAATGGTACACACAGAAAGGGCAGAATATTTAAATCAGGGAAGAAAGAAATATTAAGAATGTAAGGCTTCTGGAAGAAAGCAAAGAATTAAGAAAGGGTGGCACAGGCAGCAAGTAAGCCATCATTGGGAGAGATGACAGGGTATACTACAGAGACCAACTAGTAAGACCCTTAAGTCCAGATTTGGATACTAAAAAAGAATCCCCAAAAGTTTAAACACCATTACAGAGCCCCTTTTACTGCTCTTTTATTCTCTTACACAGAACCCAATTTTACCTATCTAAAATATCTATAAAAATAAAACCAAAAAAGTTTAAAATAGAAAAGTATGCAGTGCACAGAATCCCATAAATTAGACATTATTGGTACTTTCAATTTACAGACTAGAATATGAACCTCCTTCCTGACTAGCTATAAATTTTTTAAAAATACATATATACATAAATATAAAAATAAACACAACTCATAGAGGAAAAAATATCATAAAACTCCAGCAGGATAAAAAAGAAAAGTGAACATCCTCTCCCCTAAGCTCTCAGTGCTACTGACCAAAGATAAATACCACGCTTTCCTGTGAATCCTTACAAAAATAAAAACAAAGATACAAAATATGCATAGGCCTGCATATAGCTAACATACAACTCTATTTTTAACTGGTGGTTCTTTAAAATCAGTTATTATTACGAAAATTTGCAAACATGTAAAAGAGCAGAAAGAGGAGACAGTTAATGAACGCTTATATAACTATCACTCAGCTTGAACAATTAGCAAATCATGGCCAATCTTATATCCCTTCCTCTCCCTGCTCCAAGAGGTATTCTCAAACAAATTCCAGGTATCAGATATCTCATCATTTTAACATGTAAAATTCTTAGCAAACGCCAATATTTGGTTTCCAAATCCAGACTAGACATAGAAACTTAAAAAGTGGTTGGGAGAGTATAAAAAGGCTTAACCACTGGAAGAAAAAAAAAAAAAAAAGATAGCTACCAGTAGAGAAGAAAATAAAGTAAATGAAAACAACTATTTAATTATAGCTACACATAACAGTGACTCATCAAGAAGTTAAAGTCATGTTTAGGATCTTTGTTTTAAACAGGCAGGAAACTATGTTTTTTAAAGTTAAAATGGCTAAAAGACAAGTTTACCTTTTAGGAAGTTAATCAGAAGGTATTGCACTCATGCCAAACGGTTTTTCCCTTAAACAATACCCAATAAAAGAGGCCTTACTACATTTAGCTGTGACTTGAGAGACAGACACATGGAGGGTCTGGGGTGAAGGATGGTTGGTGACACAAGGAAAACACATACCATAGAAACAGGAATTAAAAATGATAATTAAAATATGAATCTCTCAAATAATGCCTCTTGATAGTTTAAAATGGTAAAGAAAAACTACTACCACCATTTAATGAACACTTCTTTGGGTCAGACACTCACTGGGAAATAAGTACTTTACACTTAATAGCTCATTTAATCTCAGAATCCCTTCAGGTTGGTAATTAAGACAAGACACTACTTGCCCAAGGTCAATCAGCTAACGGACTTCCCTTTTCTTAGCAGAACTGTAGTTCTGCTATAGTAGGCTTCACCTTTCTCAAAATGTAAGATTCAAATACTATTTGTTATCATTTCTCTGGAGCAAATGTTTACTTCTGATAAGTACTATGCAAGAAGTCAAGCATCACTATGATTTGTGATTAAAATTACATATATCACATATCATGGATATTTTTATTCCAAAAGAATTATTACATATAGTACTTGTCAAAAATTGATAGACCTATAGATAATCATGTAGCCTTTCCTACACTTCCAGTGACCAGAAAGCGTACTGGAGAGTTTTACTGATAAAGATCTTCCTTTTATAGTTTCTAAAATTGTTTCCTGTAACTTCAACCTATTCATCTGGCTGGACTGATAAAGATTAAATATCTTTTTTCTTCCACAAGTCAGCCCTTTTAAAAATCAGCATAATCTTTGCAAATAGTCTCCATGTTAAATATTGTTTGTCCTGGCTGGGCATGGTACCTAATGCCTGTTACTCCAGCACTTTGGGAAGCCCAGGTGGCCAGATGGCTTGAGGGTCAGAAGTTCGAGACCAGCCTGGCCAAACATGGTGAAACCTTGTCTTTACTAAAAATACAAAAATTAGCTGGGCATGGTGGCTGGGGCCTGTAATCCCAGCTACTCGGGAGGCTGAGGCAGGAGGATCGCTTGAACCTAGGAGGTGGTGGCTGCCGTGTCGAGATCAGGCCACTGCACTCCAGCCTGGGCGACAGAGTGAGACTCCGCCTCAAAAGTACAACTAAATAAATAAATATTCCTAGTTCTGATTCCAGTTGGATATGGTTTTCTACTTTTCTTTTCTTTTTAAGATAGGGTCTTACTCTGTCACTGTGGCTGGAGTGCAGTGGCACCATCACAGCTCACTGCAACCTCAACCTTCCAGGCTCAAGCAATCCTCCTACCTCAACCTTCAGAGTAGCTGCGACTACAGGTACATGCCACAATGCCCAGCTGAGTTTTAAAAAAAACTTTTGTAGAGACAGGGATCCCACTATGTTGCCCAGGCTGGTCTCAAACTCCTGATTGGGCTCAAGTGATCCTCCTTCCTTGGCTTCCTAAAGTGCTGGGATTACAGGTGTGAGCCACCACGCTCAGCCTGGTTTTCTCATTATCTTGACTGCCTTCTTCAGATGTGCATGTCAGAGTTTACCTTAAAAAGTGGCTCCCGAAATTCAGCACAAAACTCCTGCAGAGAGCCTAACCAGAGCAGAATGCAACGAACCTATTAATTCTCTGGGCCCGTACTTTAAAATTATATTCGGTACTTTCTCTCATCACCACATAATTTTTTTGTATATTAGATGTGCAGATAACCCTTATGTCTTTTGCACATTCATTCAAGAAGCACTGATTAAACATGTATGATGCAACCACACAAGCTTCTCTTTTTTCCAGGCTTCCTTTTCCTAAACTCAGCTTTTGCTGTTGTTGTTAAGCAAAATAGTCTTATTTTCACTTTTTCCTCTAAGCAGGCATTACCACTTGACTTATTATATATTGATTTTATTTGTCTATTATCTGTATCTGCTCCTAAAATATTATTTGGGCCGGGTATAGTGGCTCACACCTGTAATCCCAGCACTTTGGGAGGCTGAGGTGGGCGGATCATGAGGTCAAGAGATTGAAACTATCCTGGCCAACAAGGTGAAACCCTGCCTCTACTAAAAATATAAAAATTAGCTGGGCGTAGTGGCATGCGCCTGTAGTTCCAACTACTCGGGAGGCTGAAGTAGGAGAACCGCTTGAACCCAGGAAGTGAAGGGTGCAGTGAGCCGAGATCGCCTCACTGCACTCCAGCCTGGCAACAGAGCGAGACTCCACTCAAAAAAAATAAACAGGCCGGGCGCAGTGGCTCACGCCTGTAATCCCAGCACTTTGGGAGGCCGAGGCGGGTGGATCACAAGGTCAGGAGATCGAGACCATCCTGGCTAACTTGGTGAAACCCCGTCTCTACTAAAAATACAAAAAATTAGCCGGGAGTGATGGCGGGCACCTGTAGTCCCAGCTATTCGGGAGGCTGAGGCAGGAGAATGGCGTGAACCCGGGGGGAGTTTGCAGTGAGCCGAGATCACACCACTAGCACTCCAGCCTGGGAGACAGAGCGAGACTCCGTCTCAAAAAAAAAAAAAAAATAATAATAATAATAATAATAAATAAAATATCTGGAACATAACAGGCACTATAATATTTGCTGAACTAATTCATGAATAGAGAGAAGAGTTTAAAACATCACATTCTTTATGGCTTCTGGACAAGAGGCTCCAGGCTACTGTTAGATGATCTTAGAGCTTTACCAATAAACATAGGTAATCAGAAAAGCTGTATGACTGCCACATACCCTCCAGAATTTACTGTAATAGTCTAGTACAGGAATTACAGGTCTTGATTACTTTAAAACACATGGTGGCTTTTACTGTTGATCTCAATTATGTTCCCTACTTTTTTCTATTCTGAAATATGTAATCTGAAATAGAAATATATATTCCTCTATTATCAATAGTGAGTAACTGGTAAACTCTGTTGAACTACGCTAGGAAATGTCAGAGAATACTCATCCCTAGGTCAGAGCTGAGCTACCATCTCTATCTCTATACAGTTGTGCCTCTAATGTACTGACTCCAACCATGATTACCTTCAAGCATAGTCAGTTTAAATGTCACTTCCCTTGTGGCTTCACTGTTTCAGAAAGAGTTGTAACTGTACAATCTGTGGTTTGACTTCAGATCTTCAGATTCGTCTAAATTCAAAACATATCTAAGGAGCCGCCACTGTTTATAATATACTACTTAGCATTCCCTTCTATGGAAATCTCAGGGTGCTCCATTCCCATGGGGTCGTTACTGTTAAGTTATATGTGAACCTATTCCATTCTTACTGAATTACAGTACAAATGTATTATAGCAGGTAGAACTCTCTGTCCATGTCAGTTTAGTGCAATTGTTCCCAAACTGTGCTGTACATCAGAATCACATGTAAGTCTTTTATAATCATAGTATCCCCAGCCAACTCTGGACTTACTGAATCCAAACTAGAGGTGGGGGTCCAAGAATATTTTTAAATGGCTCCTAAGATAATTCCACTTGGAAACTATGTACTGGTTTAGAGTACAAGAAAAATTCTCATGATGCAATGCCTTATCTCCTGGGTAAAATATAATGTCTAGGCATAAAGACATACATACTGGCATTCTAAGCTGCATATTGGATGAAATACATTTAATGATTTAATCATAATTGAAGATAAACTTGACAGCACTTAGGATATGTCTACTTTAAAGGAACTCATATACGATATTGGTGAAAGTAACTCATAAGAATTCCCAAACTAGTCTCTAACCTCTGTTGCTCTCATCCCACATAGTAATTATTGCCCCAGCCAATCAGGTCCTGTAGACCTTCTGAACCGGAATACCTTCCTCCCCTTTCTTTTCTACTGGCCTCAGGACAGCAAATAGTCTTTCAAACCTCTGCTAGTATAGCACCACACATATATTTCTGTTATCCTGTATTACAATAATTTGAATACCTATCTGTCTTTCCCTATTAGAATGTGAGCAGAAGAGCAGGGATTGTTTCTTATCAATTGCTGCAGTCTCAGCTGCTACCAATGAGCTGGCAACAAGCAGTAAATAAATCTTTGCTTAGTGAAGAAATGAAAGAAAATGCCCATTTTGAAGTCTTAGTCAAGTAAGATCATCTTAAGGGTTCCAGTCCTAAAAATTAGCACCAAAAGATTCTATGATACTAAATTTAAAAATAGCATAATTCGAACATTTTCCAAGATAATTAATAAGAATTTATTAAGTATCCACTGCAAGCCAAAATGCTAAAGTTACAAAGATAAATAGGCTTTGTTCTTGATAATTGGGTAAATAATATGTGTTCTCAGGATGAAAGAGTTACCACCCTACCCTGTCACTGGTTTACGATCTACATTCACAGTGCCTTGCAGGCCAAACTCTGTTAAGACTGCAGGTGCCCCACCCGTCAACCAAGGTAGAGCTAAAAAATACCTGACTGAGAATCCAGATCAACATCTCCATGTTGCTTAGCCCATGACAGCTCTCCAGGGTTGACTCCAACAGGAAAACCTAAAAAGCTGAGTTGCAGAGTCTCCTATCATCATTATAAATAATTTTAATGTCTGTGTAACTATTATTCAAAAAAGGATACTATCTCCTGGACTAAAACAAACAAAAACTATTCCTACTGGCATACATCTGGAATATTTTCATGTTAAAAAATTAAAGTTTACTCATAGAACTAATACAGAATATAGTACAGATGCCCTGATTTATTACTCAAACATTCATGTAGCTTTGAAACCTCTACTATCTTTGCTTTGCAGGCAGAGTATAATAAACAATTACTAGAGCAAAAAATTGTGGTCTTGAGTTTCTGGAAGATTTAATGTCTTCATCCTTATTTTGCATTTCCCTTACCCCAGAAGTTTCCCAATCCTTAATAAAGGAAATAATTATAGAACTGGAGAAAGATATTTTATTAAGCTAGAATAAGGTAAATAATAAAATCTTATATTAAGCTGGAACTGATAATAACAATCATGTTTTCCAGTCACATCAGTTTACAGATGAAAAAAAATCTGATCGTAGGAGCCAGAAACTCTGATTCCCAGGTTAGTGCTAACACTAATTTGCACAATAAATAAAAGCAAAAATTCCAGACATTCAGAAACTTAAGATCTACTAAATGTATGTCATTCAAAGGTTTTGTTAAGAGTTAAGAATTGTTATAAATGTGCAAACAGAAGCCTTCCATAGCTGGTCATAGACAAGGATTTCCTGTAGAAGGGGAAGAAAATAAAATTTTAAAACATATTTTCACAGAATACCATCTTTAAAAAACCTGTAACATGAGATAAATAGTATCCTCTCTATATAGGCACTTCTTTTATGCCTCAATCCTGCCAGACCCAAGTATTCATTCATTTATGCACTCAGCAAATATTTACTAAGCACCTATTACATGCTAGGCACTGGGAAATACAGCAATGAACAAAACAAAATTCCTGTTCACATGGAAGTTACATTCTTGTGGCAAAAGAATGTATTTTCAGGTCATGATAATTACAATGGAGAAACAAGAAGTGGGGAAATTTGATAGGGACAGTGGATGGTAGGATTACGATTTTAAATAGAATGCTCAGAGAAAGTCTTATTGAGAAAGTAAAATCTTAATAAAGATTTAAATAAGGTTAGGTTAGGCCTGGCACAGTGGCTCAAGCCTGCACTCCCAGCACTTTGGGAGGCCAAAGAAGGAGGATCACTTGAGCTCAGGAATTCGAGACCAGACTGTGCAACATAGTGAGACCCCATATCTACAAAAATTTTTTAAAAATTAGCTAGGTATCATGGCATGCACCTCTAGTCCCAGCTACTCAAGAGGCTGAGACAGGAAGATCACTTGAGCCCAGGAGATTCAGGCTGTAGTGAGTGTATTCGCACCACTGTACTCCAGTCTGGGCAACGGAGCAAGACCCTGTCTCAAATAGATAGATAGATAGATAGATAGATAGATAGATAGATAGATAGATAGATAGA
>NC_045440.1:27121562-27229299 GCF_002776525.5 Piliocolobus tephrosceles | reverse complement strand
AGATAGATAGATAGATAGATAGATAGATAGATAGATAGATAGATAGACAGATAGATAAATGAAGTTAGGCAGCAAGCCATGTAGATACGAGGGACAAAGCATTCAAGATCAAGATCTCGTAGCCTACCAGTTTCAAAGAAACTGCACGAAGACAATATGGTTAGAGCTGCATGAACAAAGTAACATGTGAGAACATGAAATCAGGGGCATGAGGGCCAGATCAAAGGAGAATCTACACTTGAAAATTTCTATTAAAAATATGAAATATTATCTTAGTTAACGTGGCTAACGTGAATTAAGTCAACAGCCTTAGTAGGGATAATCCAATTTAACAGGAGATTTAGCATGAATTGCTAACGGTAGAATTTCTGATAATATCAACAGGTTACTCGAGACATTAATTTTGGACATTCCCAGCATCCATTAAATTGTACTTCAGAGTATTATCAACTACTCTTCCGACTAGCTTTGATGCATCATCAGTCAATTTACTAGGTGGTGAGTGCTGAAAGGAAGAAAAGAAGGCAGAAGATGAGAGAATTCATATGCTCTCAATTGCAAAAGAAGTGGAGAAGTGTTTTACTTTCCGTATCTCAGGAGGATATGCTAATATATAATTCAGAATAACCAGGTGGCCAGTCAGATAATGGTTCACAATTAAAAGCTGAAGTCTAACAAATTCCACAGAGCCAACTTACCCTTTACCCAATACTCGTAATACTGTAAGCAACTCAAGGACAACAGTTTATTTCTCTGCATTCCTCAAAGTCTACTATAGAGAGTTATTTTAGGGCCTCACATTTTATACTGCCTTGCTAATAGACATAAAAATTACCTGAATTCATGAAAAAAGGTTCTCCATCTGAGTTGTAGAGCATACATCTTTCTTACACACCCATCTTTAAACACCTGGGCCACAGATAAACATCACATTTTCTCTTTCTTATGTTCCTCTCTATTCCTCAAGATAATGTATTCTACTCCAAAATGACAAGGGTTTATCTCAATCCATATGTTTCAGATCCCTTATCCTGAATGATTTTCCTCAGGTATCTACTGACAAGCTCCTGGGTTCTCAAACTATAATGACAATTATAAACTACAATGTGCCATACAAATATACAGTGCTAATATTTGTATTTATTTTGTGCAACCAAATATAATGAGGTCTCACAAAGTACCCATTGTTCTATGGATTTATATGTAACTATAGGTGGCAAGACCTCTTCGATCTTTAGAATAATTTCCAGACTCAAATTGGCTTTAAATTGTTTTATGTTATTTCTAACCAGCATTTTTAAATGAGCTAAAGTTATATCCTATGCTCTTTATTACTTATTTTATCTGAGCTAAGATACATAAAAATAATGATTTGAAAATACATATCAAACACTATTTTTTTTTTTTTTTTTTTTTTTGAGACGGAGTCTTGCTCTGTCACCCAGACCGGAGTGCAATGGCACCATATCAGCTCACTGCAACCCCTACCTCCTGAGTTCAAGTGATTCTCCTGTCTCAAGCTCCCAAGTAGCTGGGATTACAGGCATCCACCACCATGCCAGGCTAATTTTTTGTATTTTTAGTAGAGATGACGTTTCACCATGTTGGCCACACTGGTTTTAAACTCCTGACCTCAAGTGATCTGCCCGCCATGGCCTCCCAAAGTGCTAGGATTACAGGCATGAGCCACCTACCACGCCCGGGCAACACAATCGTATTAAGAATATCCCCTATGGGCCGGGCACAATGGCTCACACCTGTAATCCCAGCACTTTGGGAGGCCGAGGTGAGTGGATCACCTGAGGTCAGGAATTCGAGACCAGGGTGGCCAATTTGGTGAAACCCCATCTCTACTAAAAATATGAAAATTAGCTAGGCGTGTGGCAGGCACCTGTAATCCCAGCTACCTGGGAGGCTGAGGCAGGAGAATCACTTGAACCTGCGAGGCGGAGGTTGTAGTGAGCCAAGATCTTGCCATTGCATTTCAGTCTGGGTGACGGAGCAAGACTCCATCTCAATAAAGAAAAAAAAAAGAATATGCTCTATGGATTTCATGATGGTTACGTAACTGTGAATATAGTAAAATTCATTGACCTGTATACTTTAAATGGGTAAATTGTATGGTATGTGAATTATATCTTATCAAAGTTATTTCAAAAAGTGGGGGAAAAAAACATATTCCCCATGAAAGGCAGAGAATAATGGACTCTTAAAATTCTGCCTTTATACTTTATGTTATGTCATATCCCACAATATTAAGTGTTATTAGATAAATTCAAAATATAATTGATAGGTCATCCTTTTAAACAGAAATTCACATCTGGAAAAATTCATTCTTTACTTGATAAACTAAAACAAAATACAAAAATGCTACACTAAGTGGTGCCAACTGCCCTCCTTAGTAGGTTCTTTTATCTATAACCTTCTCTCCAATCCTACTGCTATCTTACTTGAGACTCTGTTGTACTAATGTAATGATTTCCAACCACTCTCCCTACCTTCTGTCCTATTCTTGTTATACATCGTTAACAAAGTAATCTTCCTCAAATGAAAAACTGGGAGTTGGATAAAATAAGAGATTACAAAGAATAAGATTTTACGCAACACTGTTGTGTGTTTGACCTCAGGTTCTACCACTTGTTAGCAGTTTGATCTGGTACAAATGTCTTAGTCTTGTTAAGCCCTCATTTCCTCTTCTGTAAACTGTGGACAATGATATCTTCCTCAAGGGATCCGTATGAGAATTAAAGATACAGTAGAAGAAGCTCCTAAAGTAGGCACCTAGAAATGTTAGCACTTTTGCCTCTTTGAAAGTTTGAAGCATTAACCTCTCTAAAAGCTATCACATCTTTAGGGAAACCTCTTAAGGAGGATAAAGTCACAGGAGGTAGTATTTGTAACAAAAATAACAACATTGGAATGGCCTATTGAGAACACTTGCTTTTCAGTGGGGGAGTTTATTTGCAGAATCAAACTATGATGAGAGAGTTGTTTCCGAAATATGCAGAAATCCAGAGCTAGGCAGGTATCTCTCAGCCAAGAACTGCTTGGATGAGACTTGCTTTCCCCCAGCAACTGCAGGGACTCATTGTCCCGAGTTTCTTTCCAAAATTCAGGTTTTTACAGTGCCTCTAATGAACTTTTTAATTATTCTAATTATGAATAAATTACTATTTGAGAAAAAGAATCAAAGCAGTAGTTTCTAACCACCTTGAAGGAATTACCTTTTTCTTCCCAATAGCTGTGTAATCACTTTTGATGGATTGGAAACAGGTCCAACAAGAGGAAGAGAAGAAATGATTAGTGACAACTGTACACCTCTCTCCAGTGGGAATTTCTAAAAACTAAAATAAGGATATAGTACTGGAGACCCACCAGCTTAAGATTTTTGATCCAATGGGAATAGTAATCCAATGCTTGGAAACTTTAGCTCAAGTTCTTAATTCCTTTTCCAGGACCTCACAGAACAAACCACATTCAAAGGATACCATGAATGACTTCAGACAGAAAAACTTTTATTGGTAAGCTTTATTTTATTAATAATACTTAACCAATATCAATGATCATGCTCTCCTGCTCCTTCAAATAATGACCAGACTCTAGAAAGAATCTTGGTAGAGATCATGAAGAGAACATAACAAATGTCTGTATTTTCTGTTTCTAGTTGCTAAAATTCTAAGTCTACACTTGTTGGATTTATAGGATATGAATAATTAAATGAACAGAAATGCAGTATTTGAATCTCATGATTCTGTATATTGTGACTAGAAAACATCAAGGGTAAAGGAAACTCCAAATAAAGATTTCAAAAGACAGACAATGATGATATGCAGAACTGAATATTGTAAAAATCAGTGGACCATCTAGGGGCAATATCTAGCCTGCAGCAGATGATGAGAGACTAGAATATGCAGAAAGTCAGAGCTAGAGAAACAAGCCAAGAATGTGTCTCTGTAGGTACAACAGTAGAGGACAGAAACTCCTGGCTTAGGGGGCTGGATCAATCCTGTGGATGTATATTGACCTACACAGTATTTAAAAGTTGGGAGGCTGCATATAAAAATTGAGGCTTCTGTTTTTATAGAAGAAGAACTGCAGCATCTGTCACCACTGAGTTTGTAATCCCTCATGTAATCCCTTGATACAGGACATGCACCTTTCAGTTCACCACAGGGCAGAGTGACAGTGGTCACCCCACCATCTCTAGACAACAAGTATCAACTCTCATTTGTCATTGAAGGTTATACTGTGGTTTGTCCCATGCAAGAGACGTAATTCTTTACACTTATGTCTCTATGAGAAGTGTTAACAGGGTTCGGAGCATGCCGCCCCAAAATATGTTACTTTGGCATATTGATTATCTTGAGTTAAGGGCACTAGAAAAACAGCAGATACAAGAAGGCACTCTGACCCTCCTTTCCTTCCTGAAAGCAGAAGATAGCATTTCCATGTGAAAGGTGCCCTCTCTGTACCAGGAGGAAGGAAGACATTCTTATCACCAGAACCTGGGAGTTGAGAACAAGAGAAATCTGTACAAACAAACCTTGTCAAACTAACCCTTATCTGCCTAGTCAGTTTTCCATGACAAACTGCTCTAGCCCATATCCCTCTGCCTTGTCACGTTTTCACAATTTACTACTCTTTGTCTACTCAGTATATAAGCTTTTGGTCCTCACTGCTTCCTTGGGTCTTCATTTTCTTGTGAGGGCTCCCATGTACATGTAAATTATTGAAAACAATTTGCATGCTTTTTCTCTTGTTAATTTACATCAGTTTAATCCTTAGGCCCAGTCAGAGACCCTAAATGTACACAGAAGAAATTTTACTTCCCCTATAGTGTGAAACAAAACAATCTATTTTTTTCCCCTTATACCTGGTCCACTTACTATATTGTCTGGGCACTTCCTGAGCAATCATCAAATAAAATCAGATGGTGATGAAGCAGTTCACAAAAAGCAGGAGTCTAGAGTAGAAGCTAGGAATCAGACAAAACAAAAGCCAAAAAGCCAGACAAAGCCCCTCAGAGTTTAGTAACTGAAGAGGTAGCAGGAGCCAAATTACAATGCACACAACTTTTAACCCAGCAATGCCAGTAGTAGAGATTTATGCTACAGATACACTCATAAGCAAAATAATTTATGTTCAGTATAATTCTTTGTAGTATTATTTGTAACACCAAAAGATCAGAAAACACCCTAAATGTCACCATTAGGGGACTACATAAATAAGTTACAGTATAACCATACAATGCAACTATAAAAAAAAATAAGAAAATTCATTATGTGCTAATATGAAACAGACTCCAAGAGAAAAGAACAAGGAGCTGAATATACATATGTCAGTTGTGAAGGAGCAGCAGGAGGAAAGTGGGGAAGAATATAAATAACTATATATAGATTTGTTTTTACACATGCATGAAATATTTCTGGAAGGATACAGAAGAAACTGGTAGTATTAATTCCCTCAAGGAGGAGAACTTAGTAACTGAGGGATGGGGGCAGTTCTGCAGCAGGTAAAAATTAGTTTTAAAAATGTAACAAATTGGCTGAGCTGATTCCAAATATGACTAAGAAATTAAGTAATTACCAGAACTGGTGTGGCAATGACCCCCTCCCTCCATATATATGTTATTTTGCCTTGTTCAAGGATGCTGGAGATTTCAGAAGGAACCTAGAGGGGGTGAAGGGGTGAGCAGAAGGAGACTGCGATGAACTAAGGACAATGGAATAAATGGCATGGTGTCTTTTTCCATCTGGCTCCTTGAACTGGGTCTAATTCAGTCTGGTACCTCCAGGGCACCCTGAAGACTGGCAGCTCTGAAGCACTAAAGACAGCATTTCTCACACGGCTACTATCTCTCACAGAGGACCCAGTAGCAGTGGCATTGATAGATGCCACACTGGGGTGGCCTGAGAGTGGATGGACTTCCCAAGGGAGGCTGTAAGGAAGGAGTATTCGTTTCTGTTCTTGAATACATGTCACATTCCATTCGAGGGCTCCTAGAAATACTGAAGAGGACTCTGAAAGGGCTGGGGGGGTTTGTGTAATCAAGAGGAAACTAAAAGTTATTCTCCATCTCTGCCTTTGGTGATGAAGCCTAGAAGCAATCAACCTATAAAAATATAACAGTAATATGTAGAGAAGTAAAAGAACAGAAAACAATACTCTGGCAAGAGAACCAAAGGAAATTCTTACTGAATTTTTTTTAAACTTAGGCTACTGCTCACTGAACAGGAAGTAGAGAAAAAACATGAGGATGGCTGGAAAGAGGTTACTCAAGGCTCTGCTGGGAACCAACACACTTAGTTATGCAGTACCTACTTTCTAAAGTGAAATCTTTCAACTGCTTTAAAATGTTTCTTTTCTAAGCTATTGAAAGCAATGAGATCATGTTCTTGATTAAGTGCCAGGTTTTTTTCCTCTGCAACCCAGATTGTTGAAGTTAAAAAGAAGAAAAATTAGAAAAATAAAAAGTAAAGGTAAGAAGATTTGGGAACAGAAAAGAGAGGGGGAAACCATAAATATATTTTAGCAACCTAGTGGTAGAAAATTATGTAATGACCTAATATAGAGTTGTTTTGTTTTTTAAATTGAGGACATCTTGCCCTGTTCCAAAAATACAACAAAGTATTTATTTCAATTTAATTTATCTAACTGATGTTTTCCTATTCCATTTTATCCAGAGTTAACATATACAATCTTTGTGCCCCACAGCACAAAATATTTATAAATACACAGATGAGCCATTTGTAAAAGATAGTTTGTGCTGAAACCATAGACCTTTCTGAGCCATAGAAAAAGATATGAGGACTAGCCTTAGGTAATTTTGGTTTACATGTTTTTCACAAGGGGAAATAAATAATATTCACTACTCTAAACAATGGACATTAAGATAATTTCTAAGATAAGCAAAAAGTAAAATATACAATAATTAGAAACTAAACTCCATCTTGAAATACAACTCCTAGAGGTTATAGAATAAATAACAATAACATGATCCATGTATTAATATTATTACTTTGTATCCACCACAGTGCCTTCCACCTATATCAAGAGCTATTTAATGTAATTTTATATGTGAATAGAACCTTTATACTTTTCAAAGTACCTTCACATTTCTCATTTGATGCTCACAATGCCCTGTGAAGTAGGTAGGGCAGGTTTCATTCAGTTTTACAATACTAAAAGAGGCAGAGAAAAGTTGAGAGATAAATTATATGTCAGTTGTAAGTCAGAGACAGAATGCAAGGGTCCAGAACTCCTGGTCCAATGCTTGTCCAAAAGATGTCTGCAGACCATTATTCCTCCACCCACTCAATATTTATTATGCAACAACTGTGTTCTAGGAACTATTTTAGTCATTAGGAACATAACAGAGAAAAAGAACGTATGTATTTCTACCCTTAGGAAGCTTCCAGTGTAGTGAGAGTCATTACATAAATAACAATACAAATAAATGCAAAGTTGCACTTGTGATAAACATTATAATGGGGTATTGAGTGCTATAAGAACATACAATGTGGGAGAGTTGACTTTGTCAGAGAGACTGGGAAAGGATTCACCTTAGGAACTAAGGATAAAGTTCACTGACTAGCCTTTTAAAAAAATCTAAAACAGGCCAGGCGCGGTGGTTCACACCTGCAATCCCAGCACTTTGGGAGGCCAAGGCGGGCGGATCACCTGAGGTTGGGAGTTCAAGACCAGCCTGACCAACATAAGGCAACCCCATCTCTACTAAAAATACAAAATCAACCGGGTGTGGTGGCCCATGAATGTAATCCCAGCTACTCAGGAGGCTGAGGCAGGAGAATTGCTTGAACCCAGGAAATGGAGGTTGTGGTGAGCCAAGACAGCGCCATTGCACTCTGTCTCAAAAACTGTAACAAAAAAACTAAAACAATTGTTTTTAAAAAGATAAAGCTCAGATCTGAAGGACAGACATTATATAGACAAAGAAGCAAAGGGAACATTATGTATAAAAGACCTACTATGGGAGGGGCCAAAATACAAGAGATTTTTTTAAAAAGCAGCCTGTTTTGACACACTGCCTGATCCCCAGCTTACTACAATCAGAGTGTAAGGTTAGGGTTGGTGTTTTTTAACAAGCTCCCCAGCCGGGCCCAGTGGCTCACACATGTAATCCCAGCACTTCAGGAGGCCGAGGCGGGTGGGTCACCAGAGGCCAGGAGTTCGAGACCAGCCTGGACAACATGGTGAAACCTCATCTCTACTAAAAATACAAAAATTAGCCAGGCGTGGTGGTGGGTGCCTGTAGTCCCAGCTACTAGCGAGGCTGAGGCAGGAGAATCACTTGAATCCAGGGAGGCAGAAGTTGCAGTGAGCCGAGATGGCGCCACTGCACTCCAGTCTGGGTGACAAGAGCAAGACTCCATCTCAAAAAACAAAAACAAGAACAAAACAAAAAACAAAGTAAGGTTTCAGTGACTCCTGCCCTATTCCAATGATTATTTCAGAGCATCCAAGATGTTTCACTCAGGAAAAGCAGGTGACTGTAAACAATGCAAAAATAGAAGAACTGCTACATTCATTCAAAAGCTGCTAAATTATCTGCATTCTAGAGGGTGATATCATTTTTTGTTCTTTCTTTTTCTTTTTTTTTTTTTTTTTTTTGAGACGGAGTCTCGCTCTGTGGCCCAGGCTGGAGTGCAGTGGCCGGATCTCAGCTCACTGCAAGCTCCGCCTCCCGGGTTCACGCCATTCTCCTGCCTCAGCCTCCCGAGTAGCTGGGACTACAGGCGCCCGCCACCTCGCCTGGCTAATTTTTTGTATTTTTTAGTAGAGATGGGGTTTCACCGTGTTAGCCAGGATGGTCTTGATCTCCCGACCTCGTGATCCGCCCGTCTCGGCCTTCCAAAGTGCTGGGATTACAGGCTTGAGCCACCGCGCCCGGCCCTTTACTTTTTTTTTTTTTTTTTTAATTTTTTATTTTTGAGACGGAGTTTGGCTCTTGTTGCCCAGGCTGGAGTGCAATGGTGCAATCTCGGCTCACCGCAACCTCCGCCTCTGAGGTTCAAGCAATTCTCCTGCCTCAGCCTCCCGAGTAGCTGGGATTACAGGCACATGCCACCATGCCCGGCTGATTTTTTTATATTTAGTAGAGACAGGATTTCACCATGTTGGTTAGGCTGGTCTGGAACTCTTGACCTCAGGTAATCCACCCACCTCAGCCTCCCAAAGAGCTAGGATTATAGGCATGAGTCACCACGCCTGGCCTCTTTCGTTTTTTTAAAGAGACAAAGTCTTGCTTTCTTGCCCAGGTTGGCCTGAAACTCCTAGCCTCAAACAATCCTCCCATCTTGGCCTCCCAAAATGCTGGGATTATAGGCCTGAGCCCCCATCATTTTTAATCTAGAAAGGAAGAATTTATGAAGGTCGTGCCATCGCCCTAGGCTTTTAGGGGTGAACTGAATTTCCACAGATAGAAAAAGGCTACTACTCCAGATAAAGAAAAGAAGCAAATGAAAAGATACCCCTGGCCAGGTGAGGTGGCTCATGCCTGTAAACCCAACACTTTGGGAGGCCAACGCAGAAAGGATCACTTGAGGCCAGGAGTTCAAGACCAGCTGGAGCAACATAGCAAGACCCTGTCTCTACCAAAAAAAAAAAAAAAAAAATTGCCAGGAGTGGTGGTGTGCACCTGTAATCCTAGCTACTCTTAAGGCTGAAGTTGGAGGATCACCTGAGCCCAGGAGTTCGGGACTGCAGTGAACTATGATTCTATGATTGTGCCACTGTATTCCAGTCTAAGATAATGAGCAAGACCCTGTCTCTTAAAAAACTAAAAACAACAAAAAAAGATACCCCTTGCTGCTTCCTATGAGTGTGAATATTTTATTTTACTGTAGCCCTTCCTAAGTGGTACTTATTTTTAGAAATATCATTCCTATAATACCTGAAAGTTGCAGAGGTCTTGCAGCTTACAGATCTTTAATTTTATACTCACAACAAATTCTATTACATTGCAAGAGCAGATATTAATTTTCTCGATTTTGCAGATAAAACTAGCTGAGGGAGGTTTACTTGTGCAAAGTCACAATTCAACACTGCTCTTTGTTTTTAACATATAGATTCCTGACCAACATGATGTGGAAAACTTATCAAAGTCTGTTATCTGAAATATGGAGAACTGAGTAGGCCTGCGATACCAGACATACAAGAACTCTAGTATGACAAATTGAAACAAAAGCCTGTTATCCTGGCTTAAATTAATAAAGGCAATGAGCAAGAGGTCTCCTGAGGCAGTCAAAAAGAGAAAATGACAGACGGAGATTCAATGAGGGATCTATGATGACACCTAATAACTGAAGTATAAAAAAAAATTATGGACAAGGGAGAAAAAACAAAACTAAGTAGCATAATATACTGAGGGACAAAAATGAATAGACGGCGGACACATGTTTCACCTTCAAAACTTACTTTCTAATTTTTAAAGTTATTTTTCAGTTGTCTCCCATAAATTACCTTCAAGAAAAATTTGATGATCATCACACTTTCTAAATCTATGCTGTTCCTGGCTGTAAAACATGCTTATTCTTCTCTTCCTTTTCTAACACAGGGGTCTCTAGAAATGATAAGAGACTTGCCTTTGAGATTAAACCTCCAATTTGCGCAAAATATTGTCGAAGATACAAAGAGGAGCTCTCCAGTTTCAAGGTTAGTATTTTGGCAACACTGGTAGGTACTAAGAATACTTCCCAAGATTGTATTGAAGAAAATGTGTTGAGTTGCACTCTATTTTCATAAACAAAAAGGACTTTTTTTAAATGGAAGAACAAAAATTTCAGAGCCATGATGAAAGAATTCCATGTCACACAGAAATTGATCCAAGGAACTGGAGGCCTTTGGGTTATGAATCTATCTGGCCTATAAGCAAGTACTCTTATGAGATAATAACGTTGTACATATAAGAATAATTTTCCTTTAGGGTGGCAAAAAGTTAGAAAGAACAGAGATTAGGAATAAACATTAACTGCTAGTGAGAAAAACAGAATTTCAATGACTACGGATAACAAACAACTTATTACCAGAACCCAAAAGATTTAGGACATCTGTACAGAAATGCTGACACCCACTTCAAAACCACTAGAACCAGTTTATAAGTCTCTTTTTCCATCCCAGCTATGCTATCCTCACTAGCAATCTTACATCTTCCTTCTTGTCTGGCTGACTGGAAAGGTGGTGCACTAACAACTGAAAAATATACATATAGAAAGAAGATGATAGCCTATTTTTTTCTTTCACTCTTTTCAATACTACTGTCTTATATCCTGTACTCCCTAAAATGAAGAATAATATTGTACTTTAATTGTATTAATTGAACAAAATTCTATATTCCTGTTTTTATATTAAAAGTAGAATGAACGTAATTTTTCAAAATCTTTCTTGCCCCCAAAACCCTCAGCACAGCTCTTTGAAAGTGGCCTTGGTTGCTGTTTTTTTTTTTTTTTAACCCTCTGGTTCAGTGGTCCTTGATGGAAAAAATACTCTTAACCTGTGTAATATAGAAAGTTTAAATTTATAATGGATGAATCTCTATAACCTAACTCTCAGATATTAAGAAGATTCATTTTCTCTGTGCCAAAGACAAGTGGATTTGTGAAGCCATAGAGTTCATCTCATTTGATATGAAATCATTCTCATTTTAGCTCAAAGTGCCTAATATGTTCTTGGGAACCACTCAACTATCTTTCATTTCTCACAGTGGATAATTACATGTTTTAGAGTACAGCTGAATCTCACTACAACTAAAAAAGTACATGGAGAAAATTTCTAGGCAAAAAGTACTCTAATGACCAGTTTTATTATTATTATAGTTTAAATGTATAATACATAGTATATATTT
Source organism: Piliocolobus tephrosceles (assembly GCF_002776525.5). NCBI lineage: Eukaryota > Metazoa > Chordata > Mammalia > Primates > Cercopithecidae > Piliocolobus > Piliocolobus tephrosceles. The sequence continues at coordinate 27,217,436 of NC_045440.1, read as the reverse complement.
ATAATGTTATATTAATTCATATAATTATAAATGATATTATTATTATCTCTATATTTTAATTGCTCATAAAAGTAATACTGGTGAAAGGGACTGGTCTGACATAAAACTACAGAGTGTAACAGTGTGAGCAGTTCCTCTCTTATGAGAAAAAAAAATGTGATTACACCCACTTTTGATTCCTACAGTCAAGAATCAGAGGGTTAAAATAAACTGGAGTTTATACATTTACTGAAACATTAAAAAATTTTACACTCCCCTTAGCAGATAATTATAGTTAGTATTGTGAAAAAGAGACATCTTTTCATACTTAGCATTTTGAGGAACTATTAAGGACCAACTATGTATAATAACAACAATGGTGATGATGACACATTGAGTAAGAATAGCAAGAGAACTTTATATGTATTTTCTTTTCTATTTTTTTATTTGACCCTCTACGTAATTCTAGAGAGCAGGCATCAGTATTACCATTTTACAAAAAAAAGAAAGTCAATACACAGAGAAAATAACAAAACACTAATTTACTAAACCGTATCTTTGATAAGTGTCAGAGTCAAGATTACATATTAGAGGTTCCTGACTAAGCTCAGTACACTTTTCTATACTACACTGGAGGAATGCATCGCAAAATAAAGCTGCAAATTATACCCATCTCATGGTGCATGTCCTTTTGTAATGTGACCTTGCTGCTCTTCCATCATATCTTTAGAAGTTTATAATTTGATAAAATAGAATTTATCAATATTCTCTTATTGTTCATGTTTTTTGGTTTCTCTCTAAGAAACTTGGCTTTAGCAAAGTTATATTTTCTTCTGTATTTCTTCTAGAATCTTTATCCTTCCACCTCTTAAGTTTAGGACTATAATCTACTCAACTTAATTTCTGTATATAGTATGAAATAAGAGTCAAGAAATGCTCCCCCTTACCCTCAAATGGATATTCAGTTCTTCCACCTCCATTTCCTCAATGAACTACCTTGGCATATTTGTCAAAAATTAATGAGCCATAAACAAAAGTCTTTCTAGTCTCTATTCTGTTCAACTGATCTATCCTATGCTAACATCACACAGTCTTTAGTTGTGTAATTCCTCTAATTTTTTAAAAATTGGCTTACTGTAGGTATTCTGAATTTCCATATAAATGACAGACTAAGCTTATCAAGTTCTATAAAATCCTCCCAGGGATTTGATTGAGATTAGGTTCAACCTCTGGAACAATTTGGAAAGAACTGAAAATTACAAATTATTGAGTCTTCTGATCCATTAACATAGTATATATCTTAATTTATTCAGGTTTTAATTTATGTCAGCAGTGTTGTATATTTTTCAATACCAGGTCTTGTACACATTATTTAAGTATTTCATTTTTTGATGCCACTGTAAGTGGCAATGTTATTGTGCTTTCCCTTTCCAATTGTTTATTTCTAATATAAGGGTGTACAGAAGGGTGTACAGAACTAAAAAGGATTTCTGTATATTATTTCATATATCCTGTGATTTTATTAAACTAACTTAATAATTCTAAGAGTTTTCAAAAACATATCCCTTAGGATTTTTTTTTTTTTTTTTTTTTTTTTTTACAAGCACAATTAGGTTGTCTATGAATAGAGACAGCTTTGGTTCTTTTTTCTGTAGTCCACATGCCTTCTATTTTCCTATTTTACTGGCGAGGAGCTATAGTATATTATGAATAGTAGTAGTATCTGCAGAAATTCTTGCCCTGTTGCCAGTCACAAGAGAATAGCATTCAGTCTTTCACCATCAAGTACAATGTAAATTTTGGGTATTTAGTAGATACCCTCTCTCAGTTTAAGGAAGTTCCTTTCTATGCCTAGTTTGCTAAGTTTTGGGTTGCTTTTAGATTATGAATGATGTCTTTCTGCATCTATTGAAATGATCATAGTTTTTCTACTGGAGTCTGTTAATATGGTGAATCATATTGATTTTAGATTGTTAAACCATCGTTACATTTTTTGATATACAAACCTTTTAGTCATCAGGTATTAACCTTTTATTTTTATACTGCTGGATTCAATTTGTTATTTTGTTTATCATTTTCTAATATTTTATTAAGGATTTCTGCATATGTTTCTAAGGGACACTGGCCTACAGATTTCCTGTAATGTCTTTGTCTTAGTATTCTAGTAATCCTGGCCTCATGAGTTGAGAAGTGTTACCCTTCTTTTCTGTTTTCTGAAAGAGTTTATATGAAATTGGCATTCATTATTTCTTCCTTAAATATCTGGAAGAACATTAATTAATTCACCATTAAGCCATGGAGTTTTCTTTGCAGGAAAGGTTTTTAGCTATAAATCCAATTTCTTTAAAAAACATATTACAGTCCCACTATAGACTTTAATAGGGGTTTTCAGATTATTTCTTCTTGAGTGAGCTTTGATAATTTGTGTCCATCAAGAAATATGACCATGTATCAAAGTTGTCAAATTTACAGGAATAAAGTTGTTCATACTATTCTCTTATTCTTTCAATGTTTGTAGATTCTGTAGTGATATCGCCTCTTTCATTCCAGATATTGGTAATGTGTGCCTCTTCTTTTTTTCTAGATCAGTCTACCTAGAAGTATATCAATTTCATTGATCTTGATTTCAAAGCACCCAGCTTTGGGAGGTTCACTGATTTTCTTACTTTTCCTATTTTATTGATTAATGTTCTTGTATTTATTTCCCTCTATTTACTGTGGGTTTAATTTGCTCGTTTTTATCTAGTTTTTTAAGCTGTAAGCTCAGATCACTTATTTGGCAGTCTATTTAGTTTACAGGTCTCTGAATCAAGAGTTCCCATACTGGAGAAACTGAATTTGAGAAGCCTTATTCACATAGGGACCTGGTATAGATCAAGAGATCATGGACTTGGAGAGTATGGTTGCAAACAGGTACGGTTTTTTGGTATTTAGGGAGAGGATGAGTGTTTGCATGTGGGAGAAATATGAACTGCAGTGGCTAGAGGGTAGACTATGATAGACTATTTACATAGATCATCAAAATTGCTCCTTCACAATGTGACTTTGCCCTTCTTTCCATCAAAAAAAGAGTACAGGATCTGACTGGACTTGGACCTGCTTTTATAAGCAGAATGTGACAAAAATGAGGTTATATGACTTTTGACTATAAATCTGGTGCCTCTGCTAGCTTCTGCTTTTCACTTTCTTGGAGAGCTACGCAGAGATCACCATGTAAAGAAAATGATCTAGTTTACTGGAAACTGCCTTGGTTTTCTGATTTAATACCAGATCTCCATCATCAGGGAGAACGAAGGCACCCCAAGCAACAGTTAGATATGCAGTTAAGGCCATTTTGGACCTTCTAGCCCAGTCACACCTCTGCCTAAATGCAGCTCCTGAGTAAGCACAGACAAACCCAACAGAATAACAACCCCATCAACCTTCAAAATCATGAGAAATAGTAAATTCTTGTTGTTTTAAGTCATGTAGTTTTGAGGTGGTTGATCAGTCTACAAATAAACTACTCAGTACTGATAAAAAATAGATGAAAAGGTTTTGTTCTTGAAGGTTTGATAATAAGGGGAAAACATAGGGAAGAATAAAGTTGACTGAAATACTGCTAACCCTACTTTTTTAAAACTATGAAAGTAAAAAGAAAAAAAAGATAAGTATGAGGCAGAAAAGCTTATATAAGGACTTCCTATAATTTATACGCTAGTTTTACACTATCAGTGTCTATTAATCCCTCTCTTTAAAAAGCAGAATTTACAAGCCATTCTCAATGGTACTCAGAATCACCCTTCAAAACCGTAACTCAAATAATGTAATACTCCCACTTAAAATCTTGCAATTGGCTTCCTACTGTACATAGGATAAAATTCAAATTCCATCTCATGATCTATACTGCCTTATAAGATTTGGCAACTGCCCTTCACTCACCATTCCCTAGGCACAACTGCCTTCTTTCTGATCCCTGAATACCTCAAGCCCAATCTTCCTTTTAGATATTTTAACTGTTCTTTCTGCCTAAAATATTCTTGTCACATTTGGTTCCTTCTTATTACTGAGGTACTAGTTTAAATGTCATGTCAAAGAGACCTTTCTTGAGCCCCTAAGTTTAAAATACTATCATAACCCTGACTTATATGCTTCTAGCACTTACTACTATCTAAAATTATTTATTATATATGTCCTCCCAACCCTATCAAAGTAGAGATTGTTTCAGGCTCGTTCACCATTCCATCCCAGGATCTTACACAGTGCCTGGCACATAAAAGGTCCTTGTTTTCCTAGTAATTACATTATGCAAAGATAAGGTATTGGCTGAGTGCAGTAGCTCATGCCTGTAATCCCAGCACTTTGGGAGGCCATGGCAGGAGGATCACTTGAGCCCAGGAGTTCAAGACTGGCCTGGGCAACACAGGGAGATCCCATCTCTACAAAAATGAAAAAATAAGCTGGGCACAGTGGTACACTCCTGTGGTCCCAGCTACTTAGGAGGCTGAGGTGGGAGGATCACTTGGACCTGGGAGGTAGGGGCTGCAGTGAGCTGTGATTGTAACACTACACGCCAGCCCGAGTCACACAGCAAGATCCTGTCTCACAAACAATGACAACGATAAGGTATTAGTTTTGGACTTTCACTCCACCCCACTGAGAAGGGGGATGAGAAAGACCAAGCTCCCCATTAATGGAAAACTAAGTATTTTGAAAGGTACAAGTATTAGGTTATCTAATAAGTTGTCACACTTAACTAAATACGGTCTCCTCTAGTACAACCCCTACACTTCATGCTACAGACCAGGACTATGCATGAGCACAGGAAGCAAAACTAGTGTTTCCACGGAGAAAGTTTAGACTATAATTGTCTTCACAGAATAACTGAATACACAATCTAAACTGTCACTATATAACTTTCTACATTTGTTATTTTAATCATGTGAAATATATATTAGGTGTTGGAAAATAATCTAGCTAGATTTTTAAATCTCCTCACCTAAAATGAGATGTAAAAATTACTATTAAGTTTAATGTAAAAAATCACTTTTTGAGTTAACATTTCATGCCAAAAGTCAACATGGTAACAACAACAACAACAAAAAATAAGAGGGTTGAGGAGAAAGGGCAGACAAATTGTTACCAAAATGATTTCTGATGACTCTCTCAGTACCATGTCATATAATCATAGATCATTTACCAATCATTTATATTCAGAATATACAGCTAGGTGCTAGGTGACATGTTCCCTACCATCAAAAGTTTAACAACCTAAATGTCTAGATAAGAAAAATATAGTCAACACAAATCAAACAATAAGGATGCACAGGCTAAATAACACATGGTAGAAAAAATGTATGTTACAATTGATTCAAAGAAGTGAATGATCACTGAGGCTCTGATTTCAAAAAGGAAGATTTCAAAAAGGATATAGGAGGAAAGAAGCGAGGGAGGGAAGGAATTCCAGGGAAGTGGAATTGCTATAACAAAGATGCTGAAAAAGAAAAAAACACAATGTATGCTTAAGGATACTGATTAGACTGGTTTGATTTAAAAACCTGGGGCTGGTAAAGGTAACAGTGAGGGAAAAAGACAAAGCCTAATAACCATAGTGATATTTGCATAATACTTCACTTATGTTATTTGACTATCAAAACAGCAGCACAAGAAAGGGTAGATTGTAGAGGGCCTTGAATATCAGGTTATAAATATCTAGCAGCAGTATCTACGTGTCTACGATGGAATACTCCATCATTAGAGGATAAAGAAACTGGAGGCAGGGAGACTAGTTATGACTGTTCAGCAATAAGCTAAAAAGGACCCAGGTTAAAGTGACAGCAGTGGGAACAGAAAGGAAGAAATCTGTAAGGTGATAGTGATAACTGGGGAAGGAGATAAAAAGGCTACCAGGTCTTAGACCTCAGTTACTAGGAGAAGGATGGTAGAATTGAGAGAAATATTTAAGTCCAGATGGGGAGGAGCTGTTTTTAGTAGTAAAGAGTCTAGTTCGGACATATGAGTTTGAAGCAACAGCAGCACATCTAGTTTCTAGAACCCCTATCACTCATTCCAAAGACAGTCTTCTATGCCTACCATCACCCTAACCAAGAGAAATATGTTTCCCTGACATTAGGCCCGGTGCCCTTCTTTCTCAAAAAGACTACTGGTGTAGGAGGCAGGAAGGAGGAGTGACTTATGATTAGAGAGTCTCCGTTGGGGGGGTGGGGGTTAGAAACGTTCTGGAATTAGATAGAGGCAATGGCTATTCAACACTGTGAACACACTAAATGCTACTGAATTGTACACAGAGGTACAGTTAAAAGGATCAAGAGTGTGGGTGGGCAGGGGACAGCACTGCTTCACTTTAAAATAGTCAAGAGTGGGCCTCACAAATTTATTTCTTCAACTCGGAAATTTCCTCTGAGCTCCAGACATGCATATTCAACAGCTTATCAAACTCAAGCAGGTCCAAATGGAATACATAAATGCCTGTCCCATCTCTCTATCCCAAACAAATACAATAAACAGTAACAACCATCCTAGTTCAATAAAGAGCAATAACCTCCAAGAACACTGTAAAAGCCAGACTTTGAAGCTATTCTTAGTATCTTACACTCTCATTCTTCCCCATATCCAATTCAAAGTCCTATCAATTTAACATCCTAAATATTTCTGGCATTTGTCATCTGTCTCCATCAATAGCCATCACCATTGCCACCACTACCACCCAAATGCAGGCTACCATCACCTTTATTTTATCAGTCTTCATTCATCTTGCCTTCTCACTTTCCTTCTCACAATCATTCTTTACAGAGCAACGAGAATGAGATTTTCCAAACGTATCTTTCAACTTGCTTAAAACACTTCATATGCTTTCATTGCTCTTATGATGAAGACCAATTTCCTTAAAACTTGATACAAAAGGCTATGGGTAATCTGACCCCATTCCACCCTTTCATACTCCTTTTATACCACACCTCTCAGATTTATTTCCCCCAAACTTTTATCTTTGTCTCTTATTGGGGCATAAGAGACAAAGATAAATTATATATATTTAAGGCATGCAATGCGATGTTTTGATATATGTACACATTGTGAAATGATTACCACAATCAAGCTAATTAACATATCTATCACCTCACACCATGTAGTTAACATGATGTACATTAAGTCTCCAGAACGTATTCATCTTATAACCAAAAGTTTGTACCCTTTGACCAACACATCCCCATTTCTCCCCCTGCAACCTACCTTTGGTAATTACCCTTCTATTCTATTTCTATGAGTTCAACTTCCAAAGATTCTACATACAAGTGAGATCATGTGGTATTTGTCTTTCTGTGCCTGGTTTATTTCACTTAGCATAATGTCCTCCAGGTCCATCCATGCTGCCACAAATAGAAAGTTATCGTTATTTTCTCTTTGATGCAACAGTATCTTTGTTTTCTAATGAATAATTTTGCATTGTGCATATGTGTGTCATACACACTCTACATTTTCTTTATTCATCTGGGGAAAGAACTTAGGTTGTTTCCATATCTTGGCTATTGTGAATAATGCTGAAATGAACCTGAGAGTGCATGGATAGTGACTTTATTTCCTCTGGATATATATCCACAAGTGGGATTGCTGGATTTTTTTGTTGTTGTTGTTGAGACGGAGTCTCGCTCTGTCACCCAGGCTGGAGTGCAGTGGCCGGATCTCAGCTCACTGCAAGCTCCGCCTCCCGGGTTCACGCCATTCTCCTGCCTCAGCCTCCCGAGTAGCTGGGACTACAGGCACCCGCCACCTCGCCTGGCTAGTATTTGTATTTTTTTTAGTAGAGATGGGGTTTCACTGTGTTAGCCAGGATGGTCTTGATCTCCTGACCTCGTGATCCGCCCATCTCGGCCTCCCAAAGTGCTGGGATTACAGGCTTGAGCCGCCGCGCCCGGCCGATTGCTGGATTTTATATAGTCATTCTGTTTGTAATTTTTTGAGGAATTTCCATGCTGCTCTCCATAACAATTGTACTAATTTGCATTCCCAACACACCTGTCAGATTTCTTGACCCTAATCATACCAGCTGATCCTTATACTTGTCAAATTCCAACTTACTACTGGGCTTCTGTTTGATTGGTTTTCTCTTCTCTCTTAGACTGGTTAACTTCTATTGATCCTTCAGATCTTAGCTCAAGAGGTACTTTCTTGGGAAGTTTTCACTGACTTCCCATACTAGGGCAAACTGGTATGCATAATACCCTGCATCTTTACTTTAGAATAGTTGTCTATGGTAATAGTAGTAGTTCCTTTTTTTTTTTTTTTTTTTTTTTTTTGAGACGGAGTCTTGCTCTGTTGCCAGGCTGGAGTGCAGTGGTGTGATCTCAGCTCACTGGAAACTCCACCTCCCAGGTTCAAGTGATTCTCCTGCCTCAGCCTCCCAAGTAGCTGGGACTACAGGCGCACACAACCACACCCAGCTAATTTTTGTATTTTTAGTAGAGACGGGGTTTCACCATGTTGGCCAGGATGGTCTCAATCTCTCAGGCCTCTCAAAGTGCTGGGATTACAGGCGTTGCGCTTTTGTTGCCCATGCAACAAAACTCCTGACCTCAGGTGATCTGCCCACCTTGGCCTCCCAAAATGAGTAGTTCTTTATAGAAGTTGTTCTAGTGGTTACATATGGTTTGTTTGTACCCACGTTGAAATCTGATCCTCACTGTTGGTGATGGGGCCTAGTGGAAGTTCTCTGGGTTGTGGCGGCAGATTCTTCATGAATGGCTTGGTATCCTTCTCAAGGGAGTGAGTTCTCACTCTTAGCACCTCCTTCTCTTCCTTCTTTTTTTCCTCCTCCTCCTCCTCCTTCTCCTACCTCGCCATGTGATCTCTGCACTCAGGCTAGCTTTTGCCTTCCACCATGAGTGGAAGTAGCTTGACACCCTCACCAGAAGCAGATGCTGGTGTCATGCTTCTTGTACAGCCTGCAGAACCATGAACCAAATAAACCTCTCTTCTTTATAAATTACCCAGCTTCAGATATCCCTTTATAGCAACACAAATGGACTAAAAGTGACAAGTTTATTATTTTAAAATATATATTTTTCTTTTTAATTTTTGTGGGTACACAGTAGGTACATACATTTATGGGTTACAAGAGATATTTTGATACAGGCACGCAATGCATAATAATCACATCAGCATAAATGGGGTGCCCATCCCCTCAAGCATTTTATCCTTTGTGTTTCAAACAATCTGATTATACTCTTATTTTAAAATGTACTAATAAGTTATTTTTTACTATAGCCATCCTGTTGTGCTAGTAAATACTAGGTCTTATTCATTCTTTCTAACTATTTTTTAGTACCCATTAACCATCCCTACTTCTTCCTAACCCCCTACTATTCTTTCCAGCCTCTAGTAATCATCCAACAATTTTATATTTTTTGAATGGGTCATGTGATTAAAAACTCTCTGCCTCACAAAAATTGCTATGGAAAAACTTAAAACAGACTATTGAGTTCATAGTATAAAACCTTATTTTACAGGTCAAGTGTGGTGGCTCACATCTGTAATCCCAGGACTTTAAGAGGCCAAGTTGGGAGAATCCATTGAGGCCAGCAGAGTGACCCCATCTCTACAAATTTTTTTTTTTTAATTAGCTAGGCATGGTGGTGTACACTTGCAGTCCTAGCTACTTAGGAGGCTGAGGCAGGAGGGTCACTTGAGCCTAGGAGTTTGAGGTTAACAGTGATTGTGCCACTGCTCTCCAGCTTGGGCCAACACTGCACCCTTGCGTGGGGGACACAGTAAGACCCTGTTTCAAAAAATAAAAAAATTTAAAAAGCTCTACTTCTCAAGGTTTACTCCAGTAAATTACAGATTAAAGTTAACTATGCCTATTAGACTAGATCTGGAAGAAGTCATGAGGTTGTTAGAAGCATTCAATTTTTTCTGGCACAGGTATTCTCTCAAACTCAAAGGTGAAATTTGAACAGTACAAAGATATCTAATACATCTAGTCCATCTATTTCTAAATGAATATTTTATGCATCCAAAGTATATACGTGTGTATGTGTGTATGCATATATCTCCCATGAATAAATACATATATGTTTATCTCTAATAAAGTCACACTGCAGCCTCAAACTCACGGGCTCAGGTAAGCCTCAGTCTCCTGAGTAGCTGGGACTACAGGCCGTGCCCAGCTAGTTTCTGCATTTTTTTGGTATAGACAGAGATTTACCATGTTGCCCAGTCTGGTCTCAATCTCCTGGGCTCAAGCCATCTGCCTGCCGTGTACTCCCAAAGTGCTGGGAATACATGCATAAGCTACCACACCTGGTCCAGGTTCATTTTACCATAAGAAATCATTATTAAAAAACAACCTGAAGCTGATGACATGTTTATACTTTGAGTAAATAAACATCATTTAACCACCAACACACAAGGTTTTAACTGTTTCTAATCTTTCATTTATCACAAGTGTCTAAAAGTAGTAGATTCAAGGTCACCAAAAATAAGTTGAGAGAAAAGTAATTAACTACTTTTATATTATTTTTAATACATTATTTTCAAAATATTAAAAAATGCCTTTATAAGGATCAAATAAAAAGATTTCTTGACATAAAAGCCTCTCATTAAAAGGACACAAAAGAAGCAACATAATGAGGAAGAAACGGAATAGATGGATACTTGTAAAATAATGAGATTTTTTTTTCAATGCCAGGGTCAAAACCTCAAGGCTGAGTCCGTATTTCTGACAGGGTCAAAGTGGTTTACCTGCAGTGCTTTACTAAAAACAACACATCTTATTTTCAACTATAGAACCCTATGTGCTTTCAAAACATTTTCCCCATTACCACCACATAACTGAGGGCAAACAATAATGAATATAGTGTTTGCCAATAAACAAAAGAAAAGATTAAACAATAACTATATGGCTGCCATTTAAAAAGAACAAAACTAGAACTAAAGAACACCCTGAAGAAAAAAAACAAAATAGTTTTCTCTGCAACCAGGCTGATCAGATGCAAACCTTGGGTTATTCTCCCTTTAAAGTATTCTTATTCAGGGGCTAAGTTCTTAGTCACTGGTACAAAACACCCTATGTCCTCTGCAACCACAGACAATACACCAACAAAATGTGTACGCCTGTGTTCTACTAAAACCTGATTTGTGGACAATGAAATTTGAAAGATATAATTTTCACATCACACAATGTTATTCTTTTAATTTTTTAATTAAAAATTTAACATCACTCTTAGGTTACAACTGAACAAAAACAGATGGTGAATCCAATATGGCTTTGGGCCATGGTTTATCAACTCCTAATAAAAAAGAAAGATGACTATATAGGAAAGATAACAAGTTCTGCTATTATATGTAATCCATAACTTCACTGAACTCCACTTTCTTCAACTATTAAAAAAAAAGAGGCTGGGCATGGTGCCTCGTGCCTATAATCCCAGCACTTTGGGAGGCCAAGATGGGCGGATCACCTGAGGTCGGGAGTCCAAGACCAACCTGACCAACACGGAGAAACCCCGTCTCTACTAAAAATACAAAACTAGCCAGGCATTGTGGCACATGCCTGTAATCCCAGCTACTCAGAAGGCTGAGGCAGGAGAATTGCTTGAATCCAGGAGGCGGAGGTTGTGGTGAGCCAAGATCACGCCATTGCACTCCAGCGTGGGCAACAAGAGCGAAACTAAGTCTCAAAAAGAAAAGAATACCATATACAAAAATCACCTCAAAATGGATCAAATACCTAAACATAAGAATTAAAATTATAAAACTTTTAGAAGAAAACAGGAAAATCTTTATGACATCAGATTTAGCAAGGATTTCTTGGGCAAGACACCAAAAGCACAGGTAACCAAAAAAAAAAAAAAAAAAGAAAAAATTAGATAAATTGTATTCATCAAAATAAAAAACGTATGTGCAGGGCCGGGCACGGTGGCTCACACCTGTAATCCCAGCACTTTGGGAGGCCAAGGCAGGTGGATCACGAGGTCAGGAGATCGAGACCATCCTGGCTAACACAGTGAAACCCCATCTCTACTAAAAATACAAAAAAAAAAAAAAAAATAGCCAGGCGCCTGTAGTCCCAGCTACTCGGGAGGCTAAGGAAGGAGAATGGCGTGAAGCCCGGAGGTGGAGCTTGCACTGAGCTAATATAGTGCCACTGCACTCCAGCCTGGGCGACAGAGCAAGACTCCGTCTCAAAAAAAAAAAAAAAAAAAAAAACTTATGTGCAAAGGTCACTCTAACAAGACAAAAAAATAACCTATATATAATCGGAAAATATATTTGCAAATCATGTATATCTGATACAAGATTAATATCCAAAATATATTAACTACTAAACTTAACAACAACAAAAAAGCCTAATTTAAAAATAGGTAAAAGGTTTAAACAGACATTTCTCCAAAGATAAATAAACGACCAATAAGCACATGAAAAGATACCCAAGGACATTAGTCATTAGAAAAATACAAATCAAAATCTCAATGAGATACCACTTCACACTAAGATGGCTAGAATTAAAAAAACAAAAAATACAAATAGAAAAATAACAAATGTTGGTGAGGACGTGAAAAACTGGAACCCTTGTATATTGCTGGTAGGGATATAAAATGGTACAGCCACTGTGCAAACAGTTCGGGAGTTCCTCAAGAAGTTAAACAGAATTACAAGATGACCCAGCAATTCCATTTCTGGTGTACTTTAAAGCATCTCTAGATTACTTATAATACCTAATACAACGTAAATGCCATGTAAATAGTTGTTATACTGTATTGTTCAGGGAATAATGACAAGAAAAAAGTATTGCTATATATCCCAAAGAAATGGAAACAGGTGTTCAAATGAAAACTTCTTTGTTAGCTCCTGGTTTTAGCTCTTATTTCATAGCAATATCCATGAATTTGGACAAATTGAATGGATAAAATGTGGCATATCCACAAAATGGAGTATTATTCAACTACAGAAATTAAGTAATGAGTCATGCTACAATATAGATGAACCCTGAAAACATTATGCTATGCAAAATAAGCCAGATTCAAAAAGTAGTATGCTGTGTGATTCCATTTATATGAAATGTCCAGAATAAGCAAATCCACAGAAACAGAAAGTAGACCTGCAGTTGCCAGGGGATGAGGGCAGGAGAGAATTGGGAGTGACTGCTTAATGGGTATAATTTCCTTCTGAACTGAACCCTAGATGAAAACCTTCTGAACCAGACAGTGGTGACAGTTGTGCAATACTGTAAATGTATTTAATGTCACTGAATTGTACTCATTAAAATAGTTAAAATGGTCAATTTTAGATCATGTGTATTTACATAATTTTAAATTTTAAGAAAACAAAAGAACAAGTACAAAAAAGGGATAATGCCCATCCACCTGTAGGCTTTTTTATAGCATTACTTGATGTGTAAAGAGAGATGAGACACAGAGCATCACTTTACTCACAATAAATTATTATTATTCCAGGGAACTATTATTATGCCAGAAAAGTATGGTTGCTACCAAAGCACACTCTGGATAAATGAGATTTCACAGTAGTAACTCATAGAATATATTAGAAATAATATATTGTTACTCCTCTTCAAATGCAACTTAATGTGTTCAAAGTCTCCATTACAGATTAAGAATAATTTAAGAAAATAACATAAAATTAATGCCTGGTGAGTTAACTAGAGGTCTGAGAACTGTCTGAAATTATGTGGAAATTGTGTATGTGTATTACCGTAAGAATTCATAATTTTTAGATTTCAATGGTATCCAGGTTAACAACTACTGATAAGCCACAAAGAAAACATTAAACAAAGAATGTTTTGCTTCACTTCTCAAAGCACAGATTTGATTTTGCAAAGATAAAAGTGCTTTAAAAAGTAGAATTCAAAAATAAAAGCCCAAGAAAGCAATATTCTATTATAGCTGTCCCTTGGTATCCTCAGGCTGTTGATTTTAGGACCATGCTCCGTTCCACCTCTCCACACAGATACCAAAATCCATGGATGCTCAAATCCCTTATGTAAAATAGTGTGGCATTTGCAAAGAACCTACGCACATCCTATGGTGTACTTTGAAGCATCTCTAGATTACTTTTACTATCTAATACAACATAAATGCTATGTAAATGGTTGTTTGACTGTATTGTTTAGGGAATAGTAAGAAAAAAGTCTGTATATGTTCAGGACAGACACAACCTTTACTTTTTCTTCCCCAAATATTTTTGATCCATATCTGCATAAATCAATGGATGTGGGACCAACAGATATACAGAACCAACTATATTTCCAGGCAAAGTTTAAGTTCTGCCTCCTCCCTGTAGCTTTTCCTGATGACATTAGTTCATAATTGTCTCCCTTTTCTAATACTCCTCTTCTAAGTATTACTTTTGTGATGGTTAGCTTCTTATATACTCATTTGTTGATTTAGCATAATTCAACATCTTATTATGTACTACCTTGATCCCAAGCACTTTTGCATATAAGTCTTCTCTATCTCCATAAATGAGAAGCCACTCAATTGATAGAGGTTTTGTATTTTACTTATTTAGTAGCCCTACAACATAAAAGACAACACATATTTCATTTTTATTATGTCTTTTAAAATTAAATATAAGCATGTTTTATTTAGTATGGTATATGTTCTATGCTTCAAATGAGGATGTGTATTTTGGAGTAATATTGCAGTTATCAAAACACCGAATAATGAATGAAACATATGCAGTTATCAAACCCATCATTAAAGTATCTCCTAATCATGTTGGTTCATTTGGTCAACCAGATCTACCAATGCTTTGTGGTACTACTGGTAGTATTCATTCTTGCCTATTTTACTTACACGTAGAGAAGGTTTATTAAGATCTTTCTCAAGTCTACAGGTTTCCTTTATACAGTATATTCACTGCATAACAAACTAAAAATAAAAGGTCATAATCCATCATCCTGATATCAAGTGATGGCCAAAGGTCTATGGAAATATATTTGGTTTAGGTATGATTGAGACAAGGTCTCACTCTGTTGCCCAGGCTGGAGTGCAGTGGCGTGATCTCAGCTCACCACAACCTCTGCCTCCCAGGCTCAGGTGATTCTCCTGCCTCAGCCTCCCCAGTAACTGGGATTACAGGCACATGCCACTACCACCTGGCTAATTTCTGTATTTTTAGTATAGAAGGGGTTTTAACATGTTGGCCAGGCTGGTCTTGAACTCCTGACCTCAAATGATCCACCCACCTCAGCCTCCCAAAGTGCTGGAATTACAGGCGTGAACCACTGTGCCCAGCCAGGTTAAGGTATGATTTTAAATGCTTATGAAATGTTTGTTTTAAAGATTTATTTATATCATAATGTTATAGTGCATTTAGCACCACTTATTACAAATTATTCTGGAATCCATAAAAGTTTTCTTATAGTTTTTGTCTAGTTTATGTTAGACTAAGTTATTCTTTAAGTCAGATATAAAGTAAAATAACATACATCTCTACTTAAATTTCACTTACCCTAGCTTTTCCACTATGATTATTTCATCTACTCATTATTTTATAGAATGTTTGGTCTCTCAAAAGATAGATGAATACTTTTCTGACACTCTCCTCTAAAAATTCAAGGCAGATTAAGCACTTTCCTTCTATACCACCTTGAGCATGTTTCTATTATGGCAACAATCATACCGCTGGGCTTGTTCATATTTGTATCTCCTTCATCAGACAGTAAACCTAATGACAGTCTCCAGCATAGTAGGTACTCAATAAATGCCCATTAATTTCTTTGAGAAAATATTTGGGCATGAGGGTACTATGCATAAATGAATACATGTTACAGAGAATCATTTAAAAAGATAAATCTCATGAGATAATCTAATCATATAATATCTTAACAGTTACATCTTTTCCATTAAGGCAACACAAAAAATTCTCATAATAAAATACAATGTATTTAAACTTCAGGCAAATACTGCCTAGGGTTTTAATTTACAAGCAAATATGAAGGGCTTATGAGTTTGGATGACCAACTGTATTATTCACAACTACATTCCAAGGCCCTACCACAGTACCTTATTCATAGTAGGAACTCAATAGTGATCTGATAAATTAGTTAATAAAAACAGGTTAACGAATTTGATGCAAGAGGCACAAGTTAGTAAATGGTATCTGGAGCTAATAAACAATGAATATAAAGAAAAGGTTAACTATAAATTTGAAACTGGGTTGTCAAGTTTACCTGGTTGATGTAAAATCTTGGAAGAAATGTAGAAAAAAAATGCTGTACCTGTCACAATAAATGTTCTTGTTTATTCATAAGCCAGCTCTGTGTGCAACACATCTCTAGGTCTAGCTATTGAAAATAAAACACATACACACAAAACTTTGCTCTGTATAATATTTAGCATTTGAAATATCTTTTTGACTATGGCTTTCATTTTAAAATTAAGGTATAACACTGATCTCCTGAGTATTCATTTTAGCTTTGCTTGCTCTTGCTTAGGGCATGTGCAACAAAATTTGATTTATAAAAATTCAAATTACATACTACCTTCCAAGGAAATGGATTTTGCCAAGAGAAAATAAAAATGTGTGTGGGTATGTGTATCACTATGACATCCAAAATTATAAAGAAGTCATTTGAGTTGTGGACATCCTATATCTTTTACCTATACAGTTGGCCCTCTGTGTCCACGAGTTTTACATCTGAGGATTCAATCCACTATGGAAATCTGGAGCTAATAAACAATCCACTGTATTGTTTATTGAAATTATTGAAAATACAGTATTGTGCTATCTGTAACACAATAAATACTGAGATAAGTACAGACCAAATATTCAATAAAGAAATAATGTCAATTCTACTCAATTTCTTCCAGAAAATATAAGGGAAGAAAGCATTTCCCAAATCATTTTATGAGGTCAAAATTATCCCAATAAAAAGGTCAGAGAATTAAATTACATGAAAATACAGTATTGTGTTGGCTACAATACAATGAATACTGAAATAAATACAGTGTTTTCCATCCATGGTTGGTTAAATCTGCAGATGCAGAACCCTCGGATACAGAAGGGCCATCTAAGGGACCTGAACATCAGCAGATTTTGGTAGCCAAAGGGAGTCCTGGAACCAATTCCCCACAGACAAAGACATAGTCAAAAACACAGTATACAGTTTGAAGGCTAACTGTATCTGTTACTGGGTTAATCCTTCACCAATGGAGAAAAATTTATGACATGAACACTGAGCAATCAATATTCTGTCACTTTCCTCTCTGTTTTCCTCAAGAAAAAGAACTTCCCCGTTTTTTAATTCCCTAATTTTTCTTTTTTTTTTTTTTTTTTTTTGAGACAGAGTCTTGCTCTGTCGCCCAGGCTGGAGTGCAGTGGCCAGATCTCAGCTCACTGCAATCTCTGCCTCCCGGGTTTATGCCATTCTCCTGCCTCAGCCTCCCGAGTAGCTGGGACTACAGGCGCCCGCCACCACGCCCGGCTAGTTTTTTGTATTTTTTTTAGTAGAGACGGGGTTTCACCGCGTTAGCCAGGATGGTCTTGATCCCCTGACCTAGTGATCCGCCCGTCTCGGCCTCCCAAAGTGCTGGGATTACAGGCTTGAGCCACCGCGCCCGGCCTAATTCCCTAATTTTTCTATTTAGAATTGATAGTATAAAGAAATGCTTTAAAAGTTGCTATAGTTATTTGAATGTCTTCGGAATTCCTGCTGTTTTTAAAACTGGGTTATGACTTTACACACTGAATACAGGTGTGTAAACAACTTTGATAATATATCATAAATAGCAGCAGACCTTATTTTGTATTCATGTTCCAGAAAATGACTATGCTTTTGATGACTTCTTACTACTTTAAGATATTTATGTTAAATGAAAGGTGGGAAGCACTTAAACTTGGTGTGCTGGTGGTAAAATGATGTTTATAAACTCAAATAAAGCACAAACATTTCACTAGTTATGACTTTTTGATAACGAAAGAGGGAACATCAGTAGAGACCCTATAAAGATTAAACGTATCAAGTAATACTATAAACAAGTCTATGTTCATAAATTCAGTAACTTAGATGAAATGGACCAGCTCCTTGAATACATACATTACCAAAAGAAACAACATGGCCAGGCCCAGTGGCTCACGCCTGTAATCCCAGCACTTTGGGAGGCCGAGGCGGGCAGATCACAAGGTCAGGAGATTGAGATCATCCTGGCTAACATGGTGGAACCCCATCTCTACTAAAAATACAAAAAATTAGCCAAGCGTGGTGGTGGGTGCCTGTAGTCCCAGCTCCTCGGGAGGCTGAGGCAGGAGAATTGCTTGAATCCAGGAGACAAAGGTTGCAGTGAGCCGAGATTGCACCACTGCACTCCAGCCAGGGCGACAGAGTGAGAGTCCATCTCAAAAATAAATAAATAAATAAAAATAACATGAATAGTTGAATAGCTCTTAAGGAAACTGAGTTCATAGTTTAAAAATATCACAACCAAGAAAACTGCAGGCCTGGATAGTTTCACTGGCCAATTTGACCAAATATTCAATGAAGAAATAATGCCAATCCTACTCAATCTCTTCTGGAAAATAGAAGAGAAGAAAGAATTTCCCAAATCATTTTAGAAGGCCAGCATTATCCTAATACAAAAGCCAGAGGATTAAATTATATGACAGGAAAACTACCAACTAATATCCCTGATGAACGCAGATGAAAAAATCCTCATCAAAACTGTAGCCAACTGAATCCAGCAATATATGAAAAGAACAATAAAGCACGCAAGGTTTATTCAGTATTCAAAAATCAGTTAATGTAATTCTTCATAATCACAGACTAAATAAGAAAAGATGAAGAAAAAGCATTTGATAAAAGTTAATATAATATCTTATTCATGACCAAAACTCAGAGCAAACCAGAAATAGAACCTTCTTAAACTGATAAATGGCATCCATGAAAACCCTAAATACATCATATTTAATAATGAAAGATAAAATGCTTTTGCCTTAACACTGAAAACAGACAAGTTTGTCCGTTTTAACCACTACTATTCAGTATCATACCAGAAGTCTCAGTCAGTATAATACAGTAAGGGAACAAAAAAAGCACAGATTGGAAAGGAAAAAGTAAAACCGTTGCTATTCATACACAATGGGATTGTCATGTAGAAAATCTTAAGGTTTCTAGAAAAAAACTCTTCAAACTAATGTACGAATTTAGCAAGGCTATAAGATACAAAGATGACATACAAAAATCAATTACATTTCTACATATTAATGATGAACAATCCAATAAAAACATACCATTTATAATAGCACCAAAATCATAAAATATTTAGGCATAAGTCTAACAAATAGATGAAGAATCTATATGCTGAAAACAATTGACAGAAAAAAATCAAAGATGATCTGAATAAATGGAGAGATATACAGTGTTCGCGGACCAGAAGACTTAATATTGCTAAGATATGAATTCTCCCCAAATTGCTCTAACAGCCAACACAATCCCAATAAAAATTCTAGAATATCTTTTGGTGTATATTAACAAGCTAATTCTTTTTTTTTTTTTTTTTGAGACAGGATCTTGTTCTGTCACTCAGGCTGGAGTGTAGTGATATAATCTCCACTCACTGTAACCTCTGCCTCCTGGGCTCAAGTGATCCTCCCACCTCAGCCTCCTAAGTCCCTCCTGGGACTACAGGCATGCATCACTACGTTTGGCTAATTTTTATATTTTCTAGAGACAAAGTCTCACTCTACTGCCCAGGCTGGTCTTGAACTCCTGGGCTCAAGCTATCTTCCCACGTCTGCCTAACAAGCTAATTCTAATATCTGCATGGAAAGGCCAATGAATGAGAATAGTAAAAACAATTTAGATTTTAAAAAAAGTTGGAAGACTCATATTAACGGACTGTAAGACTTACAATACCATAATGAAGATAGTGTGTTCGTACAAAAGGGACAGACAGATCAATAAAACAGAATAATAGAAAGTCCAGAAACAGACTCACACAAATATGGTCAATTAATATTTGACAAAGGTGTAAAGTCAATTCAATGGAAAAAGGATAGCTTTTTTCAATAAATGGAGCTAGAACACATGAAAATCTATATCTAAAAAAGCAAAACCTTGCCCATACCTTAAATCTTCTACACACATTAACTCAAAATGGGTCACAGACTTACATGGAAAACCCAAAACTATAAAATTTCTAGAACAAAACACAGGAGAAAAACTCTTTGTGAATCGCATAGGATTTGTGATCCTGGGTTATATCCCATGGGTGATTCCCGCTTGGCACATACCATTCAGTACATTTCATCCTCCTGGTTACAGGGGCAGGAATCATGATCAGAAGTCCCAATACAAACAACGAAACTCATGGTGACATCTGCTGAGGGATTCTGGGGAAAAATTTCCCCTTACTTAGAGGGCAGATACTGAAAATATGCTGTCTTCTTGAAGATATGAACAAGAAAACACATAAATCTGCTGATGCAGTGGCCAACTTGAGAAAATGAGAGCCAGCCCTAAGACAAAGTAGAAACTACAACTGCTGTCCAAAACAGTAGCCACTGGCCACATGTGGTTACTGGGCCTTTGAAATCTGGTTAGCCTTAATTGAGACATGTTGTAAGAGCAAAATACCAGTTTTGAAGACTTGAAAAAGAACGTAAAATATCTTAGTTTTTATACTAATTCCATGTGAAATAGTAGTATTTTGGAAATACTGAGTTAAATAAAACCTGTTAATAAATTAATTTTGCCAGGCACAGTGGCACATGTCTATAGTTCTAGCTACTCAGGAGGCTGAGACAACAGGATCACTTGAACCCAGGAGTTCTGTGCTATAGCGTGCTAAAGCTGATCAGGTGCCCCCACTAAGTATGGCATATAAATATGGTGACCATTCAAAGGAGTGGGGAACCCACCCAAGTTGCCCAAGGAGGGGTGATCCAGCCCAGATTAGAAACAGAGCAGGTCAAAACTCTCATACACTTGTGAATATAGCTATTGCACTCCACCCTGGGCAACAGATCAGGACCCTGCCTCTCTCTCTTTTTTTTTTTTGAGACGGAGTCTTGCTCTGTCGCCATCTAGGCTCACTGCAAGCTCCGCCTCCCGGGTTCAGGCCATTCTCCTGCCTCAGCCTCCCAAGGAGCTGGGACTACAGGCGCCTGCCACCACGCCCAGCTAATTTTTTGTATTTTCAGTAGAGACGCGGTTTCAGCGTGTTAGCCAGAATGGTCTCCATCTCCTGACCTTGTGATCCGCCCGCCTCAGCTTCCCAAAGTGTTGGGATTACAGGCATGAGCCACTGTGCCGGGCCAGACCCTGTCTCTTTAAAAAAAAAAAAAAGAATTTCATCTGTTTCCTTTTACTTCATAAAATGTAGTAACTAGAATATTTAAATTTTAAAATGTAATAGGCATTATATTCCTATTGGAGAGAGTTGCTCTAGGAAGTTGAGAATGCAAAGTAAAACAACACAACAACATTACAACAACAACAAAGATTACTGATGATATCAGAGCCTCTGGATCAACTTTTGCCAGAAGCCTTCCCTGTCTTTGGATTTTGTGATATATAAACAAATAAATTGCCTTTATAGTTTGTTAGTTTCCGTAGAATTTGTTGTTTTGCAATCGAAAATATCTAATCCAGAAGTATTTCTATAGCCATCTTTGAAGAAATAAAAATATGTTCTGCAGAATTTCCTTTGCAGTTCTTTCACTCTATTCGCATATGCTTATAATGCATTCACTGGTTTTTATAAAGCACTGCATTTCCAGTATAGGAATTACAAGTATAACATTGTGTTCAAATAAAGTAGAATATATTCTAACAAGGAAGTTCTCACTGAAATAAGAACAGCAAAAAAAGAAATTTTCACTGAAATGAAAACCACATATTTATTTTATTAATTCAAATGTTACTGACCCTCTAACTTAGGTTAGGGATATCAAATAGGCTTCAATGTCACATTAACTGTCACGGTTGTCTGTTGTGCTGTGGTTCAAAGAATGCTAAGCTGATGTTTATACAGATGTTTGTCTTGATCAAGACGAGTGAAGACGTGTTCAGATATTTACTTACCTAGCAAAACAGTGGCTGTCCACAGGTTAAAGTGGGAAAAGATGATTCTGATGACGCAATTTTTTAAGCATTTAATTAGTATGTTAAATTTCCCATTGGCCGTTCTTTAATAGATGGGGTATCTATTTGATTCCACATTTACAATTTGATCCTTAAGTTCCTAAATACAGATTTTACTATATAAGTCCCAATAGTTTTCTAATATCCTCTTTGACAATGCAGGTTTATAAAATTCTCGGTAGTTTTTCCGTAGATGAATATAAATGTCAACACTGAACTTACCCATCTCAAGTGGTTAGGCTGATTTATTTAATACAAGGAGGTTATCTCTTTTTAAAACAGATCAGGCCGGGTGCGGTAGCTCACGCCTGTAATCCCAGCACTTTGGGAGGCCTAGGCAGGCAGATCACTTGAGGTCAGGAGTTCGAGACCAGACTGGTCAACATGGTGAAACCCTGTCTCTAAAAATACAGAAATTAGCCAGGCGTGGTGGCACATGCCTGTAGTCCCATCTATTTGGGAGGCTGGGGCAGGAGAATCACTTGAATTTGTGAGTTGGAGGTTGCAGTGAGCCGAGATTGCGCCACTGCACTCCAGCCTGGGTGACAAGAGTGAGACTCCATCCCCCCACCCCTGCAAAAAAAAAAAAAAAAGAATCACTTGAACCCAGGAGGTGGAGGCTGCAGTGAGCCGAGATCACACCACTGCACTCCAGCCTGGGCGACAGAGTGAGACTTTGTCTCAAAATAAATAAATAAATAAAAATAAAACAGATCAAAGGATCTTTATTCACTTAGCAGATAGTTACTAAGCATTTACTATGAGTCAAGAACTGTGCTGGGTGCTATGGGGAGAGAAAGAGAAATGCATGATTCTTAACCCTATGCAGTTTACAGTCTAGTGGGAAAACAGACAAATAATTACAATAAGTTGTAATGTATATTATAGGGAAAGTACAGAGTATTCCAGAAGCATGTAAGAAAATATCCTAACCTAACTTAGGGAAGTATTTAAAGTGAGACACAAAGAACTAATGGACAGGGAAATGAGGGAAAGTGAAGTTGAGGGAGCTTGTGTTTTCTTTTTACTTTAAGATGGGAAACACTCGAGATTCTTTAATACTAATAAGACGGAGTACCTATTTTTCATTAAGAAGCTTGAAAATGCCAGATATTCATACACCAGCTTCCTTTAGAAATACAGTACAGATGCTCCTTGACTTAGCGTAAGGTCACATCTTGATAAACCCATAGTAAGTTGAAAGTATTGTTATGTTGAATATGTACTTAATACATCCAACCTATCAAACATCATAGCTTAGCCTAGCCTAAACAAAATGTGATCAGAACAGTTTCAGTACAGTGTTCAATAAATTAAATGAGATATTCAACACTTTATTATAAAATAGCCTTTGGTTAGATAATTTGCCCCAGCATTGTGAAAAAGTATCATATCACATACGGCCAGCTGGGAAAGAAGTCAAAATTCAAAATATGAAGTATGGTTTCTACTGAATGCATATCAGTTTTGTACCATCATAAAGTCAAAAAAGTATTAAGTCAAGCCATGGTAAGTCAGGGATCATCTATACAGCTGTCCCTTGGTATCTGCAGTGGGCTGGTTCCAAAATACTCCCCTCTGCCCTCCCCCGACCCTGCAGATACCAAAATCCACAGATGCTCAAATCACTTATATAAAATGGTGTAGAGGTGGTGTCACAACCAGAAAGAACCCTCTCAAATAGAGATGACCCCTGCAGCAGGGGCAAGTTTTAGGGGCAGCAGCAATAAAAGTCAAGCAGCAGCTGGGCATGGTGGCTCACGCCTATAATCCCAGCACTCTGGGAGGCCGAGGTGGGTGGATCATATGAGGTCAAAAGTTCGAGATCAGCCTGGACAATATGGTGAAATCCTGTCTCTACAAAAACACAAAAATTAGCCGGGCGTGGTGGCAGGCACTTGTAATCCCAGTTACTCGCGAGGCTGAGGCAGGAGAATCGCTTGAACCCAGGAGGCATCCTCACTGAACCCAGGATATCAGTGAGCCGATATCGCGCCACTGCGCTCCACCCTGGACAACAGAGGGAGACTTCAAAAAAAGTCAAGCAGCAGCATTCAGTGGTGCCAGCAGTAAGCAAGCAACGGTATTGCTGTCCTAATCAGACTACACCTGTGGTGTGGCTCTGACTATGGTTTTTGCCAAGGAACAGCCTCCTACAGGTCTTCTCATTGTACAAGCCTGGTTGCAGCCTTCCTAGCAATTCTAAGAGCTTCCTAATGTCTATTTAATAAATTTACTTCTAGGTTAAATAAGCCAAAATCAGTTTTTGTTGCTTCCAACTAAGAAATCTGACTGCTTAAGGAATTATAGTAAAAGATGATGTTCTGTCAGTGGTATGGTGGCAAATTGACTCCCCCAGTACAACCACCAGAATGTCAGGTTTGAAACAGTGACATGGTCGTTAAGCATCACTAAGCAAGTGAACTCTACAATTAGATAATTACTTTCTGAAACAGAGCTGAAGCAGAATAAGGTCTGTCACTGCTCTCTCATTTCATTAGTCCCTGTGATTCTTTAAAATGAGCATCAATTTTACGAAGAATTGAAAGGTTCCCCCTTCAAAACAACTCAGTAAGAGAAAGACAAGGGAAAGATTAGGAGAAAATATCTGCAAAACATATTAATATATCTATAAAAGACATGTATCCTGAATACATACAGAACTCTTACAATTCAATATGATGACAACCCAACTATAAGATGAGCAAATACCTGAATAGGTATTTCATCAAAAAAGATATATGAATTGCCAATAAGCACATGAAAACATGCTCAACATCATTAGTCATTAGGGAAATGTAATCCAATACCATTCCCACTAGAATGGCTATAATAAAAAAAGACAATAACAAGTGTTGACAAGGATGTTAAGAAACTGCAACTCTAATATATTACTGGTGAAAAAGTAAAACAGTTTTGCAGTTTCTTAAAAAGCTAAACATAAATTACCATGCAAGCCAACAATTCCACTTCTAGGTACCTATCCAAGAAATAAAAACATGTTCCCACAAAAAGTTGCAAGCAAATGTCATAGGAGCATTTTTTAAAATATCTTCCAATCTGGAAATATCCCAAACAACCATCAGCTGGTGGACAAAATGTGGTATTTTAAAACAACTGAATGCTATTTAGCAAAAGAACAGAATATTGATACATGCTATGATGTGGATGAATTTCAAAAACACTACACTTAGTCAAAGAGACCAGAAACAAAAGGCCACATACTGTCTGATTCCATTTACATAAAAAGTCCGGAAAAGACAAATCTGTAAACACAAAAGGTATTTTGGTTGGTATAAGCACACAAAGCATGGTGGTTGTCTGGAGCTAGTGTTGGGGCTAGGAATAGTGATTAAGTATAATAGAACATGAGGTTTCTTGTGGAGGTGATGAAAGTGTTCTGGGACTGAACAGGCTGAGGTAGGAGAATCACCTGAACCCAGGAAGTCGTGGCTGCAGTGAGCCATGATCACACCACAGTACTACAGCCTGGGTGACGAAAGTAAGACCCTGTCTCAAAAAAAAAAAAAAAAGAAAAAGTTATAAAATTGGATTGTGGTGGTGTTTTGCACAAGTCGGAAAAGTCACTAAAAGTCAATGAACAGTACACTTAATACAGATGAATTTTACACCATATAAATTATATGTCAATAAAATTTGTTGTTTCTTTTAAAAAAAAAAGTTCTCAAGTCTCATTTTTTTGGTCTTCACAGAAGGCCACTAAGCACTTTCGCAGGCGAGGCACCTGTATATTGCTTGCAGGAGCTGTGTCTGGTGTGAAAGACAACTCTTCAGCCTAGCAATGATTCCTATTACACAGCATTTGTATATTCTAGGACAGTTTGTCTCAAAGTCTGGTCTGTAGACCAACATTGATCCATGGGCACTGTTACTGTCTGAAACTGGTCCATGACTAGATAATTACAGAAATTGAGACTAAGTGTTTAGAAATTTTAATAGCAATTTGATAAATTAATATAGCTCCTGAAACTGATATTTGGACTTGTGTCATATTTCTTTGGCTATTTTTTCCACTTAATTTTTCTAGTTACCCATTTTTATTGTTTTACAAAAGACACTATCAGCCAATGAGATTATAAAAATGTTGCGTTACCACAGATAGTTCAAAAAACATTGCTCAACAAGGTTTTTCTACCATCCTACAATTGGCCATCATATAGACTGGTAGGTCAATTATCCTATCAAACTAACTTTTAAAAAATACATAAACATGCTATCAAATACCCCAACTACCCTGGTGGTACAATCAACGTTAATTTTTTTTTTTTTTTTTTTTTGAGAGATGGGGTCTTGCTCTATCACCCATCTCGGAGTGTAGTGGTACAATCATAGCTCACCACAGGCTCCAACTAGGCTCAAATGATCCTGCCTCAGCTTCCTGAGTAGCTAGGACTACAGGCGCATGCCACTACAAGCAGCTAATTTTTAAACATTTTTTGTAGAGATGGAATCTCTCTATGATGCCCAGGCTGGCTGGTCTCAAACTCCTGGCTTCAAGCAATCCTCCTGCCTCAGCTTCCCAAAGCACTGAGATTACATGGAAGAGCCACCTCACCCCGCCACAACACTAAATTTTAAGTCCTTCTATATAACCCAGGTATTTTTTTTTAAGACAGAGTCTCGCTCTGTCGCCCTGGCTGGAGTCCAGTGGCATGATCTCAGCTCACTACAGGCTCACTGCAACCTCCACCTCCCAGGTTCAGGCAATTCCACTGCCTCAGTCTCCTATGTAGCTGAGATTACAGGCATGCACCACCATGCCCAGCTAATTTTTGTATTTTTGGTAGAGACGGGGTTTGGCCATGTTGGCAGACTGCTCTCGAACTCCTGACCTCAGGTGGTCTGCCCGCCTCAGCCTCCCAAAGTGTTGGGATTACAGGCGTGAGCCACCACGCCCAGCCCATAACCCATATTTTAATAGATGTTTGTGTTCCTGTTTTTATAAATAGACTTTCAAGTTTATAATTAAAAGATAAAAATTCAAGCTGTATATAATTAATGTCAATTTTCTTCCCTTTCCCTTAATTAAAAAAGTAGGTTTGAATTTGAAGAAAAATAAATCTATTCTTTGAATTCTAATAAATTATGGTCCTAGGAAAGGTCCTATAAAACAAGACAAGCTAATTATATTTTCATTTAAAAATAACAGTACAAACCAAATATGTTCCTATGTCCATTTGGAAATTAACATAAAACATAATATATAAATCAGTATATTTTAGGCTGGACACAGTGGCTTATGCCTGTAATCCCACCACTTTAGGAGGTTGATACAGGCAAATCACTTGATGCCAGGAGTTTGAAACCCACCTGGGCAACATGGTGAAACCTCATATCTACAAAAAATACAAAAGCTAGCTAGGCATGGTGGCGTGCACCTGTGGTCCCAGCTACTCGGGAGGCTAAGGTGGGGAGGATGGCTTGAGCCAAGGAGACAAGATTGCAGTGAGCCAAGATCATGCCACTGGACTCCAAACTGGACAACAGAGCAAGAACCTGTCTCAAAAAAAGAAAGAAATAAATAAATCAGTATATTTTATATAGTATACAACGAAATGTCCCAAATGTATGTCAGTGAATTAAATCAGGCAATATAATAACTAAGGATACACATATACTCAAGAGATCTCTAGGAGAGGTGCTTTATAATTCGGTGGTCAGCAAATAGCTGGAAGACTCAGGACAACAGCAGAACAGAAGCTGTCTAAGATCCCACAGACATGCTGAGATGCCTGTAGGCTTCTTAAGACACATAATCGGGAGCAGAGACACATAACAAATCATTGATTGCACTAATCGTTTTTATACCACCTGGATGAGATGTTTAGACAATGTACACTATATAATAGAGATAAACTGAATTACTATTAAAAATCAATACATATCTACAAAAAGGAAGTAATTCAAATCCTAAGTGTCTAACACAAATTAGTAGTATTTGAGCACAATGAATTAGAATGTTTCAGTCACCTTTGGTAACAGGTAGTACAATGGAGAAAATGTAAAACTAGGAGATAAGTGACCGAGTTCTACTCTGGCAATTTAGACAAGAACATCTGACTCCCTTCATTTCCCTACTGGACACAAGTGATAAACTAGATTATTTCTGGTCCTTTCCTTTCAAGAAATCTACATTACAGTTTGTTGATTTAAATACCAACAATGCAAACCACCACCACCATCACAAGGAATACACTGCCTTAAAAGGTTACTGTGCTTCTTCTAAAATGAACCCTATATATATATGGTTCATTTGGAAAATAATCTTTCATTTATGCCTTGAAAAGAAATTAATTCCTGCTATAAAGCCATGTAATTATTTTTCAAATAATTTTGATAACATTTTTTAATAATTTTGATAACATTTTTGATTTGTTTTTCTAAGACCACCAGAGTGGGCACAAAAGAACCAGCGAGTAGGCAAGGCTAAAAGCAAAACTGCAAATTTATTCTTTGGTCATCTAGCTTCAGGGACCAGAGCTGGGCGGGGGGGCGGAATTTCTAATACAGTCCGGACAAGAGTGGGGGCTGAGAAAGCCCGCCCCTGGCGCATCTGCTGGGAGCGACTTTTCTAGGAGTGGAAGGGCAATAGGCAGGGCATGGGCATGTCGCTCCGCAGGTGCCACCAGGTAAATCTTGGTCTCTTCGGATTGACATCACCTGGTGCATGCCTGATTAATCTGCACCTTCCCGGGCGTCAGCTGCATTCTCGCACACACGGGAAGAGTTGGTGGTGAGGAAGAACCCGGAAGTGCACCATCCTGCCTCCGTTCATCCAAACAATTTTCAATAACTTTGATAACATTTAACATTATAACTGACTTGCAATTTACCATCTTGATCAGTTTGGAATTATTAGTTTGATAACCCATTAAAAAACATCATTTTCAAGGCCAGGTGTGGTGGCTCACACCTGAAATCCTAGCACTTTGGGAGGCCAAGGCCGGCAGATCACCTGAGGTCAGGGGTTCAAGACAAGCCTGGTTCAACATGGTGAAACCCCATCTCTACTAAAAATACAAAAAATTAGCCAGGTGTGGTCAAGCTAACGCCTGTAATCCCAGCCACTTGGGAGGCTGAGGCAGGAGAATCCCTTGAACCCGGGAGGCGGAGGTTGCAGTGAGCTGAGATCACGCCACTGCACTCCAGCCTGAGGGACAGACCAAGACTCGGTCTCAAAAATAATAATAATAATAATAAACCATCATTTTCAAAAAGCATATACTAAGAATCTCTACATAAGTCATTATGTTTGAAAAGTGAGAGGAAATGGACATGTAAAACTGAACAAAGTTTCAAATACTAAGTATTTTATAAATGTAAGATAACCATACAAATACACAAAATAACTTTTTATATGGTGATTTTTGTTTTAATATAAGCCTGGAGGGAAGGAATGATTATATTTAAAAATCTCATTAACTTAAGAGTTAACTCAGGCATGCTGCTCCAAGTAATCTCTTATCCTTCTATAATCTTAAAGTTTCTCTAGATAAAGAAACCACCATCATTAGCAGGAAGTGCAGGAAAGAAGGGCTAACATTTTTCCCAAAAACTACAGAAATAGTAATTAACAACTTTAACAAGTCTATGCTAATTCAGCTTTAATCCTCTAGCTCTGAGAAGATTAACAATCTATTCAGGTTAGATTTCCCAATGGGTGTTGGTTACTAGAGAATCCATTAGAGTATCTAAAATGCGGGTTTCTGGACCTCTCTGATTAATCTCTGATTAAATTCTAAAAAACATCACTTTTATTAAGCAACGAGTCAGCCTGCATAAATTCATGTAGCCAAAATTATGCATATATTCTGAAAATGCATATAATCAAAGCTGAAAAAAATGTGCTGGTAATACAAAGATTGGAAATGTGTTAGAATCAAGTCTTTAGTGAAAACTGAGATGCTGGGTTTAAGTATTTTAAAGAAGTTTAAGAAATGTTTTGGCAAAGTGCATGAGACTGGCTGACGGGGCTTAGTATGTAAAGGCCCATATGAAAGTAATCCAGAAATACAGAGGACATGATAGAGGTTGTTAGTCTGCTTAAAAGAGAGTTGTTAAATAGGATAAGGCCAGCTGGTAGCAGCCCTTGAAACACACACAAAAATATGATTAAGCACATTTTATGAAAGGAACCGAAACCTAGCAAAATAACTGAATCACTTCTAGACAGGCAGAGCTTCCTGATTATCCCAAATACCCAAAGATTTGTGAAGTTACTCACCAAGGCTGATAAATCAAGAGTGAAGAGCATTATTCTCTTTCGAAGGCCATAACTGGCATCATCACCGTCCTCTCTGATGCCCTCACAAATCCTACCAACTTGGGATAAGACAAAATTCAATTGAAATCTAAAACTATATTATGCTTTTAGGCTTTTTGTTTTTGCTTCTCTCTCTCTCTCTGCGTATGTGTTTGTGCCTGTTTTTTTGTTTTGTTTTTCTTTTGGCTTAAGCAGAAGTTTCCGGTGAACTTACTTTGAAAACGATTCTTTTCAACAACAACAACAAAAAAAAAACCCTTCAGTTCCTATTGCTCATGCAGAAGCTCTTGGTCAACCTCCAATTAACCAATCATCATAATCAACCAATATTCTCTAGATTCCCCTTCTAAAACAAACTGACAAGGATGCTTATTAGGCTATTTCAAACACTCCACTGTGTGCCAACCAAGAGCAAGCTGGTTTATTCCCTTACTGTTTAGACAAGTTGTTCTTGCAACTGTGGAATTTGATTATACCATCTAAACTAACAAAATAAGAGTGTGAAGAGGCCGGGCGCAGTGGCTCACGCCTGTAATCCCAGCACTTTGGGAGGCCGAGGAGGGTGGATCACAAGGTCAGGAGATCGAGACCATCCTGGCTAACACGATGAAACTCTGTCTCTACTAAAAACACAAAAATTTAGTCAGGCGTGGTGGTGGGCGCATGTAGTCCCAGCTACTTGGGAGGCTGAGGCAGGAGAATGGCATGAACCCGGGAGGCAGAGCTCGCAGTGAGTAGAGATGGTGCCACTGCATGCCATCCTGGGTGACAGAGCGAGACTCCGTCTCAAAAAAAAAAAAAAAAAAAAAAAGTGTGTGAAGACTTGTTTCTATTAAAGGTAAGTCACGCACACAAAAAAAGGGTTAAATGTTTGGCACAATTTAAGATGATTTCCTTAAAAAAATAAGAATGCTATTGAATTGAGTATAGGTGAGACTACTATAAAAGATTTGGGAGAAATGGGTTGGGCAAGGTGGCTTACGCTTATAATCCCAGCACTTGGGGAGGCCTAGGTGGCAGATCACAAGGTCAAGAGATGGAGACCATCCTGGCCAACAAGATGAAACCTCATCTCTACCAAAAATACAAAAATCGGCTGGGCGTGGTGGCACGCACCTGTAGAGGCCTAGGCAGGAGAATCGCTTGAACCTGGGAGGCGGAGGTTGCAGTGAGCCAAGATCGCGCCACTGCACTCCAGCCTGGAGACAGAGCAAGACTCCGTCTCAAAAAAAAAAAAAAGATTTGGGAGAAATAAAATATTAAGATTTGACTCATAGATTATAAATGTCTTTAAGGTCTCCCTCCATTTAAAAAAAAATAAAAACTGGAAATAATAAATGATACATTATGGGTATGGTTTATGCATGAAAAGCTGATGTAGAGTGTCAGTCAATCCATAGATTCACACACAAAGAAAAGGCATTGGCCCTAGATCAGTTTCTCAACCCCAGTACTAGTGACATTTTGGATGGGAGAATTCTCTGTTGGGAGGGGGAGATACTGGCCTGTGAACTGAAGGATGTTTGGTAGCATCCCTGCCTTTGCTTTTACCCACTACATGGCAGTAGCACCCCCACTCCAGTAGCGGCAATCAAAAATGTCTCCTGTAGTCCCAGCTACTCGGGAGGCTGAGGCAGGAGAATGGTGTAAACCTGGGAGGCGGAGCTTGCAGTGAGCTGAGATCCGGCCACTGCATTCCAGACTGGCCGACAGAGCAAGACTCTGTCTCAAAACAAAAACAAAAACAAAAAAGTCTCAAATGTTGCAAAATGTCTCTGGAGGGTAAAAATCACCAGTTGAGAACCACTGTCCCTGTACAAAATAACTAACAAACGTGTGCACGTCTATATATTTTGATTAAAGTAAAATGTTTAAGTCATCAGTTTTTAATGCTTTTTACTATAACCAACTTTTTAAAATCAATTGATCAACTGCTAGTTCAAGTTAAGTCATTTAAGATGTCTTTTGCATACAGAACAGGAAGAAAGACAAAAAATAATCCTTCACCTGATCAAGTGCCAAATGAGATATCTTTGTACATGATGATAGCCCCATCTCATCCATATCTTTTGCTGAGATCAAGACAGAAGCACAGGATTACTGAGGAGGTTGGAGCAGGAAAAAAAGAAAGAAAAAGCAGCAAAGGGGGAAAAAAGGAGACGTAAGAAACAACTCCCAGATGGTTGGAATAGTGGCACAAGGAGAAAGCTTATTATTACCTCTTGCCTTCTTAGTCCCATTCACAGCAATTTACCACAGGCCAATCTAACACCAAACAAGAGGTTCCTACTAAAATTACTTACCAAGGCTGATAAATCAAGAGTGAAGAGGATTATTCTCTTTCAAAGGCCACAAGTGGCATCATCACTGCCCTCCCTGATCCCCTCACAAATCCTACCAACTTGGGGGAAGACAAAATTCAACTGAAATCTAAAACTATATTATGCCTTTAGGCTTTTTGTTTGTTTTTGCTTCTCTCTCTGTGTGTGTGTGTGTGTATGCTTGTGTAAAAGAAAGCTTAAATGTCCACTGGTGGGTAAATGGTTAAATTATACTTCATTTGTTTACATTTAAAAAAATGAGTTATGTCTTTATATGCTGACGTCATTATATATTGCTAAAGAAAGAAATATAAGTGATAGTATGACACCATTGTAGAGGAGAGAATACACTTGTAACCTGAAAGCAAATTATTAATAGTATTTATCTTTTGGTACGGCAGATTGCATTTTCCATAACTGCCACAAGAATATTTCCATCATACAGGCTCTTTGAGAATGTTGCCACTCCTCCCATCAAAAGGTAGAGTGGAGTCTCTGTTCCCTGCTCTCCAACATGGGCAGGCCTGCATGACTGCCTTCATAAGTAGAATGTTGTGGAAGTAATCCTCAAGTTTCCAAGGATAGGAAAACAATAAGCCTGACTTCCTGTCTCTTTTGGGACACCTGCCTTTGGAGCCCTGAGGCACTACGTGAGAAGTCTGGCTACCCTGAAGCCACCATACTGGAGAGACCACACAGAGACAGGGAGATGCCTAAGGAGACATTATGTTTTCCCCAAAGGAACAGTGAGCACATGAGTAAGCTAGCTCAGATGCCTGAAATTACTGAAGCAAGCATACCCCATGTGCAGTACTAAGATCTGTGCCTCATGGTTGAGTCCTCTTTCTGATCCTATCGAAACCAAACGGTGAGCTTCCTAAAGGGTAGGCCTACATCTAACTCATTGTTGGTTAAATAAGTGGAAGTTAATAAATGAACTGTGAAAATGAAGGGGGGAAGGGAAAGAATGTCATTTCTCTGATCCAGTACCCTCAGTACTAGACAGATTGCTATGTCTAAGTTCTTGACAAGTATTATTGGCTGTAGAATGCTGGCACCAGTGGCAGGGGTACCAGAAATTTTAGGTTCATTATCTTCTGAGGATAAATTCAGTCCCCTTACCCCTGCCCCCTCCCAGGGGCAAGTCAGTAGAAAATTCAAGGATCTTACACTTAAACCAGGAATCCAATTCATATACATAACATGAAAACTAAACTATTTAAAATGTCACATACCTTACAAATAAATACAAAAAGTTACAATAATGATTGAGTATGTAAATACAGCTTATATGTGGAGTAAATGACTGGTCTAAGTGTGTCGAGGTTCACTGGGACATGTCTCCTCGACAGAAGGATTTAACTGGGTTTTAAGTATAAGGTTTTAACTAATAAGATAAGGATATACAAATATATTAAGTGGGTAGGGTAGCAAATACCAAGAAACAAAGACTGAAAATATACAGCAGGAGGAAAGGTAATTTATTTGAATGCAATGTAGAAAATATCTTCTGGAATAAGAAAATAAGACATGGAAAAGGGAGGAAAGGAAATGTCAGCAAACCCGTTACAAAGCACGGGACTAAAATTTGGCGTATGGCACAATTTGAACTAAGGTATAGTAACCTCTTAATGACTTGATGAAAAGTTCAATAAAAATTATTCTAAGAGTGTTGTGCACCATGGAATAGAGTAGGGAAGTGGCAGGAAGGTCAGTATTACTTCTGCAGTCATCTCAACAAGAAGTAATGAGGATGGCAACTACAGACAACAAAGGAAGAGAATAATCTAAGCGATGTTATGGGGTGAAAGAATCAGCAGATCACTGACAAATCAGATGAGAGGAGGAGGGAAAAAAGAACAAAAAGAAAAGTACTAAAGGGAGATTTAAAGCCTTTAATTCTAGGAACTTCAAGACCAGCAGTAATTTTAACAAGAGAGAAAAGAATGATAGAAAAAAGACTTGTATAGAAAGAATTTTAAGGGGAAATATTATATCTAATGCAGCTAAGAGCTACAAAAGGAAAACTGAGAAGAAAATAAATAATGCACAAAGACAAAATGAATTAGCCAGAAAGAGATTATTTAAAACAAATGAGAATTCTAAAGATTAAGGAGGGGAGTAAGTATTACCTTGGAAAAAGAAGAACAGGACAACTAATAATAAGATAAGGTGTAACAACCACTGCTCTAAGCACTTAGCAAATGATGCCTCATATACTCACAAGACTCCTATTAGTATATGAATAAATACTATTATTTATTTTTGCCCAGTTTACAGATGAGACACATAGAGGTTTACACAAAATTACAGGGTTAAGTAGTGGAGATCAGATTTGCACCTAGACAATACAGCTCCAAAGTTCATGTTTTCAACCAGCTCAATATCCTAAGAGTAATTAAGACTCCAAAAAGAATGACAGACCTTAAAAAAAAAGGTGAGAAATTTAATTCGTGAGGGCAAAGGTTCAAGAGATGGCTGATATTCCAAAGTATATAAGGTTAAAAAACAAACAAAAACTTGCTTACTAGATCCAGAAAATTAGAATAAAGGAGAACTTAATGACGAAAGGTGGGAATAAAAAAAGACTGTCTTAAGAATTCATATATAAAAATACGTAGTTTAAGAAAATGAGCCGATGCCATAACCATAAAAACTAGATGTTTAGGGCATAATACTATTAAGTACAACATCTAGAAAAATAATCATACCCAAAATAGAGCCCATGTCACGATTTACTGACATAAGCAATCAGGATGGACATAGTGTTTAATATGAGGCAGGCACATATCAGGAAAGAAACACTCCCAATTATAAACAGATATTTGAGACTTCCACAGAACAAAGCACATAATAGGTTCCAAGTAGGTATTATGCTGTCTATGCACTTTCCAAGCATTCTGAGGACTCTACCAATTAGAATTACCTGATATACTTATGAAGGATGTATATTCCTGGGCCCATCTCAGATTTTAGGAATCTGGGGGTAGAGCTCAGGAAACAATTTTTTTTTTTGAGATGGAGTCTTGCTCTGTAGCCCAGGCTAGAGTGCAGTGGCGCAATCTCGGTTCACCGCAACCTCCGCCTCCCAGGTCCCAGTTCAAGTAATTTTCCTGCCTTAGCCTCCTGAGTAGCTGGGATTACAGGCGCATGCCACCATGCCCAGCTAATTTTTTTTGTATTTTTAGTAGAGACGGGGTTTCACCATGTTGGCCAAGCTGGTCTTGAACTCCTGATCTCATGATCCGCCCCACTCAGCCTCCCAAAGCACTGGGATTACAGGTGTGAG
Source organism: Piliocolobus tephrosceles (assembly GCF_002776525.5). Classification (NCBI taxonomy): domain Eukaryota; kingdom Metazoa; phylum Chordata; class Mammalia; order Primates; family Cercopithecidae; genus Piliocolobus; species Piliocolobus tephrosceles. Next base: position 27,181,464 of record NC_045440.1, on the reverse strand, counting down.
CCACCGTGCCCAGCTAGAAACTAAAATATTAATACTTTTTCCAGGCAATTCTTCAGCACAAAAGTTGAGATCACTGTTTCCTTCTGTTGTAGCCTAAGTGCTTAGAACTCTGTGACTCCCCATCTATTTATCTCCTGTGGAACTGCAATGTGACTCCAATCTTCTAGGTTCCTTAGTTGCCTATCCTTGACTTACACTTATTTCTAAAAACCTTGGCCCTGGTTTGGTAATATAATAAAGACTTAGCTTTGGAAATTTTAGCTCTGAAGTCCATACAAACTCCAATACTGACATAGGAATAAAAAGGTCCAGTTCCTTTCCCTGAACTCATGGAGCTTTTGTTAAATATCACATATGCTGTTGACTGGACATTGGATTGACCCAATATGTCAATTCTCTTGTTGCCAGATCGGCAGAGAACAAGATGCTCACTACTACAGACTCAACTATTTGAATTCCTGCTTATTGCCTCTAAAGTAAGAAGGCACAAATTGTCTTGTTAGGGATGAATGACATTTGCTAAGAGAATAGTTGTCACTATATAGATAGAGGGTACCTATGAGAATGTTCCAGTTCCTAGAATAGTGATGAAATGAGTTCTCCTAAGATGTCTCTAGATCTTAACGATGGGACAAAAGAATGTCTGCTTGATATGAATAAGAGCTTCTTTATTCAATAAGGGACAGTCTTTGACAGCAACAATGAGGATCCTGATACAACGGCTTCTAGATGCTTTCATACTTAGGAGGTCAGTGATCCAAATTGTAGAGATAGTACATTCACGTATCCAGGGCTACCTCTCATTCTCCTTCCTTAATCCTACCTAGTTCTTATAGTCCTACTTTGTCACCTTTCTGGTTCGCCTGAGGTGACTAGAATAAAAAGCCAATATTAAATTATAGGAGTCTTTTTGCTATTTCCAGCAAACTGTCTGATCCTTGCAGAAAAGGATTAAATCCAACTTATCTTTGTATCCCACAAAGTACCTCATCATGCTATACGGCCGGGCGCGGTGGCTCAAGCCTGTAATCCCAGCACTTTGGGAGGCCGAGATGGGCGGATCACAAGGTCAGGAGATCGAGACCATCCTGGCTAACACGGTGAAACCCTGTCTCTACTAAAAAAAATACAAAAAACTAGCTGGGCGAGGTGGCGGGCGCCTGTAGTCCCAGCTACTCAGGAGGCTGAGGCAGAAGAATGGTGTGAACCCGGGAGGCAGAGCTTGCAGTGAGCTGAGATCCGGCCACTGCACTCCAGCCTGGGCAACAGAGCAAGACTCCGTCTCAAAAAAAAAAAGGAGGTGATATATCCCCACCTTTTTGGAGTTTAGGCACAACTGACCATCATTAATATTAAAATGCAGATCATAAGATTAACAAAACAGATTCCTTGTGACAATAAGATATCAAATTATAAAGAGGATATAAGGCCATGCCGAACAAGGGCTAAGTCACTCACCCCTGTGGGTCACTCTGACCTCAAATATTGGTTCACACACTTCCTTATCTTAAAACATTCTTTTCTGTTGACTCCAAATTTTTACACAAAGCTCTACTCCTTTAATCAATTGCAAATTAAAGAATCTCTGAATCCGCCTGTAACCTGTAAGCTCCCTCTTCAAGATATCCTACCTTTTCAGGCCGAACCAATGTATACCTTCCATGTATGAAATTTATGTCTTTGCCTATAACTCCTGCCTCCCTAAAATGTATACAACCAAACTGTAATCTGACTGCCACAGACACGCTTTCTTAGGACATATTGAGACTCTGTTCTCTAGGCCATGGTCGCTCATATTGGCTCAGAATAAACCTCTTGAAAACAAAAAAACAAAAAAACAAAAAAAAAAGTACCTCATCATGCACTGCTAGACTTGACATGTTTAACCGAGTGCCTTGTTCAACCCCAACAAGAGAACCCTCCTCATGTAAAGCATCTAAAAGCTTAAGCCTCATATAAAAGGTGCTTTCCACCCTACTTCCCACCAAGGTCATGGGATAAGGACAGGCATTTAAGTCAAGGTGGTCATGCAATGCATTCCAATTTCTCTCTTCCCAACTGAAATAAAAGAAACATACTGTCACCACCAACAGGTAAACTTTAGTTGAAAGAACAGTTCAAGTCAATACCATGGCAAATCAAATCCACTTTCCAGTCAGAACTTTGGAGAAGCAGAGACTATGAAAAACCAGGGCAAGACAAACAGAGCTGGAAGGAAGACATGAGAAAGGGAGATGAAGCAGACGTGGAAGGAGATGCTGAGACAAGAAACCATTTAACACCAGAATGAGAGCTTGAGAGACTAGCCTCTCAGATTCCTAACAGTTCTCCCATTCACACAAGGTCTAGTCACTCTTCGTCAACCCAAAACAGCTGAATCCCTACAACAGCCTGTCCTTGAAGCCAAATGATCCCTAATTAAAGCATTATTTTTTAGAAGGTACACCAAGACAAATAAAAAGCTAAAAACATAAATCCAAGGAGGAAAAAACTGAAATCACAGGTAGCCAAAAAGTTTTGTAAATATGAATCTTATTTATCAGGAAGTGCCATCAATATTTATATTGATGTATTCCTACTAATGAAACAAATGAAACTTTAATTGGTCTTTTTTCAATGGAAATTATCACAGTATTGACATATGAAAAACTGTCTCAAACCCAGAGAAGACAAAAATCAGGTGATCTATCTTTGTGAATACATTTGAAAATATTTTGTTAGCCTGTTCAAAGCAGACTTCTGTTGTTGTCTATAATAATCGATAGTATATTGGATTAACAGCCTCATCTTTTTAAGACAGGCTTTATAATCATATGGCTGACTAAGGGGCAGCAAAGAATAACCAACCGTGTAACTATCCTTTAACTTGTACCTAACAAAAATAGTAACTATAACCTCCCCTTTTATTCTGTAAAGATCCTTTTTCTGAAAATATATTTGAACTAACTATCTTTAAAGCTAGTTCCCTTGCAATAAGTACAAAATAAAACTATGACATATGCTGACAATCAATTAATCTGACAAGTTTGCATTAACACTGTCAAAACCAAACTAATGTCGAAATAGCTATAATTTTGGTTATCTAACACAGATTCTAACATATCGTCTCTAGCAAGAAACATATCATGTAAGCCTTGAATTCATTAAAATTTAAATCTTTCTTTTTTTTTTTTTTTTTTTTTTGGAGACAGAGTCTTGCTCTGTTGCCCAGGCTGGAGTGCAGTGGCGTGAACTAAGCTCACTGCAACCTCCACCTGCCAGGTTCAAGCGATTCTCCTGCCTCAGCCTCCTGAGTAGCTGGGAGTACAGGTGCACGCCACCACACCCGGCTATATTTTTGTATTTTTAGTAGAGACAGGGTTTCACCACGTTGGTCAGACTGGTCTCAAATTCCTGACCTCATGATCCGCCCAACTCGGCCTCCCAAGGTGCTGGGATTACAGGCCTGAGCCACCAAACCCAGCCTCATTTAATTCTTACACATTTGTGGACAATTTCAAAGTTATCATTAACTTTTACCAGAAAATTTTAATGGGTCCTAATATTATAATTCCTCATTTAAAAAAAAAAAAAAAACTAGCCGACCGGGCGCGGTGGCCCACACCTGTAATCCCAACACTTTGGGAGGCCGAGGCGGGTGGATCACGTGAGACAGAAGTTCGAGACCAGCCTGACCAACATGGAGAAACCCTGTCTCTACTAAAAATACAAAATTAGCTGGGCATGGTGGTGCAGGATCCCAGCTACTCAGGAAGGCTGAGGCAGGAGAATCGCTTGAACCTGGATGGCAGAGATTGCCGCGAGCTGAGATCGCGCCATTTTACGCCAGCCTGGGCAACAAAGAGCGAAACTCCATCTCAAAAAAAAACAAAAACAAAAACAAAAACAAAAAAAACTAGCCAATATTTAGATTCTTATAACAAAAAAAAAAAAAAAACTGGTATGCTTGCAATGTCAGTTCATCTAAAAAATAAACTTCTAAAAGAAAGTTTAATTGGAATTTTTCATAAAAACTTTCAGGATGTGCCAATGCAACACTTAATGACAGAGATACATTCTGAGAAATGCACCATTAGGCAATTCATTGTTGTGTGAACACCACAGAGGGTACTTACACAAGTCTAAGTGGTGTAGCTTATTGCTCCTAGGCTACAAACCTGTACAGCATTTACTGTATTAAACACTGTAGGCAACTGTAACACACTGGAAAGTATCTGTGTTTCTAAACTTTGGAAAAAGTACAATTAAAATATGATATAATTTTATGGGACCACTGTCATATATCCAGTCCGTTTTTGACTGAAACATCATTATGTACTATATGACTGTATTACATAAGGCAAAAGAACGAAATTACTGATCCAATAATTGGTATCTTTCTCCTTAGCTATATTGACAAAACAATAGAACTTATGAAGAAGAGGAGAATCATTCAACCTTTGCAGTAACAGTTCTGTACCTTGATTCTGGTGGTGGTTATGCAATCTACACACCTGTGATAAAATGGCAGAGAACTATACACACACATTGTACTGATGTCAATTTCCTGGTATTAATATTGTATTGAAGTAATGTAGGATGTAACTAATAGGGGAAACTGGGTAAAACGTACAGTGCCCTCTCTACGATTTTTGCAGCTTCCTGTAAACTACAATATGCCAGAAGCATCCTAAGGACTTGCCAGCAGTTCAAGGGCTCACAATAATCCTATGAAGTAGGTACTATTTTTATCCCCAGTCTATTGATGGGGAAGCTGAGGTACAGACATTTTAAATGATTTGCCCAAGGTCACATAGCTAGTAACTGGCAAAGTCAGGATTTGGACACAGGTGGTATGACTCTAAATTTTTGATTTCTGTGAAAGTCTGAGGAGCCACTAAAGGATCACAGGCAAAGTATGGCTGACAATCAAATTCACATTTTATTTTGGCAAGATACTCCAAGTAGGAGTTTAGAATGACTAATGGAAAAAACTTCAAACAAGATTAGTTAAGATACTGATGCAATAAATCACAAATGATGAAGGTGTGAAATAAGAGAACATTAATAGAAAGAAATGTATACAAAATATGAAACCAACTTGACTTCACGACTGGATGAAGAGTGAGAACTTAATCCAATTTCAAGGCTTGAATGACTATACCCAAGCCAAGAGTTTCATGTTTTAACAATACTGTTACATTATCAAAATCTTTTTTTTTTTTTTTTGAGACTGAGTCTCGCTCTGTCGCCCAGGCTGGAGTGCAGTGGCGCAATCTCAGCTCACTACAACCTCCACCTCCCAGGTTCAAGCGATTCTCCTGCCTCAGCCTCCCAAGTAGCTGGGATTACAGGCATGTACCACCACACCCAGCTAATTTTTGTCTTTTTAGTAGAGACAAGGTTTTGCCATGTTTGCCAGGCTGGTCTCAAATTCCTGACCTCAGGTGATCCGCCCGCCTCGGCCTCCCAAAGTGCTGGGATGACAGGTGTGAGCCACCATGCCCAGCCTAAATTATCAAAATCTTAAATCAGTTCAGTCTTAAAGTCATCCCTGTTTCAGCAGTAACCACAGCATTTCACTTTCTTGCTATAAAAATTGTGACTAGATACAAATTAAAGTTACTGCCACTTGGCAACTCCACACTATTTAATATGTATACAGTAATGAGGCTACTAATATTTTCAATACACCACATGTGGACCATCTCTGGACATAAGATAAACAAAGAAGCAGCCAGAGAGTATATTCAGCATGTGGAATTTAGTAAACATTTTTTATCACAATCCACACTCTAAGAAAAACCTAGTGCCCTTTGACTGAATTAGAATCATTTTACCACTTAACAGGAAGGAGTCTAGTGCCACCCATTTTAAGGGTGAAAAAGTTAAAATAATTGATCACTTCAAAGCTAAAATCAGACTATTATTACCTTTTTTTTTTTTTTTGTAAATGTTAAAAAAAAAAAAAACACTATAGCCTAAGAAGCTGTCAAATATTGCATTAAGATTATAATAGCCACTGGAAAAACTTAATGTAACTTCAACCTTATTATCACTATGAGGGTAAAAACCATGCTAAAGCCAGGGCCCTTCCAGGAGCTAAATGCTCTTGGAAAGTGTCCAAAACAATGTTATAGTAAATTTCCAACTTGTTTCATCTAAGGTCAAGGAAAACAAATTATCTAAAGCACTGGATTATATTTGAATACACTGCAACTAAAAGTTTTACATCAAATAATCCCATGGAAAAATCTTTACTCTGTACCTATCATGGGCCCTAAATTCAGTAAGGGCAATGTGGGGGAATAGCTGCACCTAGGAATCCATGCTACGTGTTAAACTTAGTAGTATTTTGAGAAAACTTTCAATATCGATAGCTTCCATTTTGAGAGAATTATATTTTAACAAAATCTGTGAAAATAATGACTTGGAATGACACTGAAAATCTCCTTAGCTTCTATAATGTGGACAATATGTGCTGGTTACTCTTTGGTTTCTAGCTTCACTCAAAGTTCAAGGTCTCCTGCTATTTGTGGCTCAGATTCTCTCTTATGGGAGGCATGTCTGATAGATATATACCAATTTCGTAAATAAACAAACATAAAGGTATTTTATGTGTGAGTGCATGTGTGGGTGTACATATATAACACTCTAGACAAGCCATGCTTTTCACTCACAACAGTATTTTAATAAATTACAGTTTTACTAAAGTGAGAAAAGCCAACTGTTAACAGAAAAATCTAGCCAAAGAATAGCAAAGTGAGCTACAAAATTAATTCCAGAAGCCAAAGAACTAAATAATGCAAGTTCACAAAACAAACAAAACCAACACATTTTCAATGAGCACTATTCGGTTTATCTATAAATGTTCATGTATTTAAAAAGTTGAGTAGTACGCCAACTTTCACTTATGACAACATTCTACATAAATACCTAATTCCCAAGAGAAATAATTCAGGTTTAAAAAGCTGTATACAAAAAAAAGAGAAGCAAGAGCTACAAGGAAAAGAACAGAAGCAAATTATATGGTAGCTGCCTGAAACACTAAATGTGGGATGTACTGAATACAGTGTACAGGAGACTCAAAATGCACATATTAAGTCTAAATATTCCCAATGTATTCAATATCTATGAAACAAACAATAGAATTCCAATCAACACTTGCCACAAAAATTGCCATAAGCTGCTTGCTTCTATTTTTTAAATGATGTAACAATGACAGATTTGTTGTCACGTATTTTGTAACTTATCAACACTGAGCTATTAAGTTTCTATTAGCAATGTTTTAACTGAGGATTTGGGCTAGAAGACTGAAATCTGTTCCTACAGCAGTGAAAACGAAGCCTCACTAAAGGCATTCAACTTCCAGCTAAAGGCTCCTTTCCTTGATGCATATTTGTGATCATAAATAGTGTTCACTAAATGCAGTACACTAAACTAGCAACAGATTAGTTAAAAGTAGCTTAGATTTTCAACTTCCCATAATACAAGCAACATATTTAGAAGCAATCACATTAAAATAAATGTGTCTTTCACAGTTACGCGATGAAATTTTAAGCTGGACAAGCACCAATGCCCTGGTTTTCTACTTTATTCGTAACATATGACTCCCACATGCTGAGAATGTTTTATGCTTTAACCTGCAGTAAAGGCTTTACATCATTTTAATGCCCAGTACTTAAAATGCAATGGAATCACCCCCAATGAATGCTAGGAATATATTTGGTTTACATGTAATGATTTTGATCCCACTAGCAGTCAGAAAAAGTTTAATGAACGCTTTTCCCAGTAAATAACTTTGTACTTCCATGGACAAAACAAAAAGAAATTTTGAGGTAAGGGTGGATGGAAGAGAAATACTCATGCTTTTCCAATTCAAAACATTAACAAACATGTAGGTTTTTTACTTCTAAAATAACTTTTAAACATTTTTAAAAACCTCCATGACTATTATAATATGCTTCAGAAAAATAAAACAAAACACTCCGTTAAGTAGTTATGTAGGATTTTTCTCCACCTTTTGCAAAGTAGTGTTTCAAGTTAAGACACAAGCTTAAAACAAATGATTCTGAAAATCCTGGTCTATCACAAACTAATGGCTTAGTTTGGAATCAACATATTGTATATTCTACATCTGAAGATTTAGAAACCACAGTTTTTTTCTATTCAGGTCAATTGAAGTATACATGCACCTCATTCTTTCAGTTCCCTTTATCTGTGTGAATGACCAACAGCAAACATTTCAAATAAATGGTTAGAGGACATACCATAAAATTACACACTATCAATGTGGTTTTCAGTTATCATAGAATCTAAAGGTCCCTTACTGATGATAGGTGGCAGATTCAAGAATTGATAAGTTTGGGGAATATATTCAATTCTCAACAGTTGAAATAGAAATTATGCCAATTTCTTTATTTTAAAAATCTGTTACACTAAAAAAATTGTCACATAAGAATTATTGAAGAACTTAATAAGGAAGTACAAAATATGTGATCTTAAATTCTTCTAGTGTGTTATTAAATATTAAAAACTGTGAGAAATATGTTGCAATCCTTTTTTAACTCTAATCGAAATTTGAAAAAAAATTTAGAATTCAAATTTCCCAACTTTGACTTAGAAACATAATTCAACTAGATCAAGCAACTTAATTGTACAATTTTAAAATAAGTTTAATGCAAAGCACTGCAATCCTGATGTGATAATTACCTGCGGCATAAATGCAAAATAATAAATGCATTTAGTGATGCATTTTATGGTAAAACCACAAAAAGCACAACCATATTAGCACAAACTAAATGAAAAGACACAGGCAGTATTATGTCCATCAGAACGAGAAATGTTGTACTAAGCCAAGAAAGAAAGGAAGGACTTAAGGAAGGAAGGAGGGAGAATAGGAAGGAAGGAAGAGGGAAGCCAGAGGTTTCTATACCTGCAGGATCCCAGAGAAATGAGCTAGTCACATCCCTCTACCCTATATGATACATGGGTGATTTTTTTTAAGCTTCAGCGTAAATAAAAGCAGTAATCACTTTATACCATTCAACTTTACACAGTGTCATCTTTAATGCCAACTGCATTCTTCCCTTTACTCACCCAATGCTTCTTCACTCTTCCATTCCACCAGCTTTCAGGCAAATGCAAGACAGAACAGGGTGGAGTAGAAGAAAAATACAAGCAGCGCCTTTCCGCGCACCCCCTCTCCCGCAAATAATTTCCAACAGTTCTTCCTACTACGAAAATAAGTCGCCCTATCTCAAGATACACAACAGACATGCCGTCTCTGTAGTAGACATACACAGACGCGTACGCAATCCAGCACTCCCGACCCCCACCCCAGGCCCCCCAGTCTTCAGCAATTATTCATCTAATTCACACGAAGACAAGATACCTCTACCTACTGTTTCGGGGTGAAGGTGGGTGGAGGACGCCTTTCAAAGTAGCCCCAATAGTGTAACCAAAACACGGTTCCGGAATAAAATATTAAGAAACACTTTTCCTTTCCCACCTATCTACCGACTTGAGGATGCAAAAAACCCATCTCCGTATCACACCATCTCTACAGTTCTTGTGGCTGGAGTTTGGGGTGGAGATTCGTCCAGGGGAGGGGGCGGAGGCGAGTGGCGGAGTGTGAGCGGGCGACGGGACACGAGCGAGTTGCTGAGCCCGGCTGCCCCGCACCACGTCGCCAGCCCAAATGCCCAGCACCAGTACCTCACGCCCGCCCCTCAGCCCAGGCCCAGAGCGAGCGAGGACTCGCGCTGTCTAACTTCCCATCTACAGACACCGCTCCAAAACAAGCAGAGCACACAAGTACACGTCACACAGTTTAAACACACTTCCACACCCCAAACAAACCAACACACCTGCAAATCACCTCACAGTCTCCCGAACTCCACACCAGAGACCCCACCTCCAGGATTCAAACCTTCCGCTCATAGCAGAGGAAACTAGAAGAGTTAGGGGGCAGTCGACGCCTTTCCAGGACCGGCCCCCACGAACTGCCCCACCCCACAGCCCGCGTCTGGATCACCCACTCGGAAGCCCCCTGCTTCCTCCCTCCTCTCAATCCGGCCGCTAACGAGACCCATCCCCAGCGTCCGCTCACTTCCTCCCCAAAACCCCTCCAAAAAAAATGGTTTTAAATGAAGAGAAAGAAGTGAGGAAAGAGACTTGAGGTTGTCCGGCTTCAAAACCGCTCGACTCACCTCAGAATCCTCGCTGAGTTCTCTCCGCCCGGCAAAGCCCCCTCCCCAACGTCCCAGTACGAAGGGCTGAGGTAGGGAGGAGGGAAAGCGGGAGGGGGAGGGGTGTCTTCCGCGTGGGGCGCTCGTCGGGAGGGGACTGGGGAGGGGTTGAAGCCGGCGCAGGAAGAGGAGAAGGGGGAGGGGAGGCCCCTATCTCCCAGTCTCCCCCTGAAAAACCTCCCTTGTCTCAATCACATCAGACTGACTGTCTTTGTCTGGCTGACAACCGCCATATTGATACAAACAGCCCCGCTCCCACCTGCTGCCGCCCGGCGTCCCTGGGAGTTGTAGTTCCTGCCTCCCCTGAGTAAAAGCGCGGAGCCCGGCGCCTAGAGGCCCAAGAGAACTACAACTCCCGGCCAGCCACGTGCCCATCCGGCTTCCCTTTGGGAGGAGGGGAAAGGGGACCCGGAGCCGTCGGGACTACACATCCCAGAACACCATGGGCCCCAGGCGCGTAAGGGGGACATGATATCATGCTGGGGTGGAGAGGGAGGATGCATTGGCGGCGGGGATGAATTTGAGCTGACGGAAGGAGGCGTCCGCAGAGGAAAGGGAGGAAAAGGAAAGGCGACCACAGTTCCCATAGTGCCTGGAGGGGAGACTACATTTCCTATGATTCCCCTGGAACTGACGTGAGAATGGAAGACTGCAAGTCCCGCGATGCTCTCGGCTGGCGGGTGGCGGAGATTGCACCGGAAGACGCTTCCTGCGTTTGAGGAGTTCAGTGACTGCTCTTGAACCACCAAAAGTCCATTATGAAACTGGTGAGTCTTCGCTCCTAGGTCAGAGGGCAAAGGTGATGCTATATCCTTTTGGACCTCTTTTTCTCCTACTTTGGGCAGGGAATCGTCGCACAGGAGGGGTAGCAATTAGGGAGCTGGAAAGTGGAGTGGGCTAAAGAAAGCTGCTTTTTGTTAAGAAGGCTTGATTTCCCTCTCCAGCCCCACTATCCCTCCCAGGAGGTCTTCTTTCACTCGTTGGTGAGTCTTTTTGTTCAGACAAGACGTTGACTCTGTCACAGTCCTTCCCCTATGAACTCTGTGGGCTCTGTTAACCAGGTTTGGACGTCCTGGCTCCCACGTTAGGGTTATAATAGGCTGTTAACAACCCCTTTCCATTCGACTGGGGCTTGAGTAGCCTGTCTCCCTACTGTTGTTGAGGCTTTGGCTAGATTTAAGCAGACAGTAAAAAAACATTCGGCAGAACATAATCACTTATTAAATATCCTGTTGTATAGACTCCTCACTGCCCTTGGAATTCAAGACGAGGTCAGAGTGTGGAGAAGTTGAGTCTTAAACCCTAACTGGGATTTAGATGGGGAGAGAAGTGTTATATGGTATTCCATTCTAAGACTATAGGGACTGCATGAACCAAGTCTGGATGAAGTGTGCCGGTATACCTGAAGTCTTAACATCACACAACTCAAGCACCTGGCTCGTGGAGACTTCTCAAACCTTTAATTTGAGCCATTTGACTCATTGTGCATACAGGTCTGACTAGTTTATTCCAACTCGATTCAATTAGTAATAACATAGTGTAGAAAGGCAGGTGTGAAACACTCTTTATCAACCTTTTAAAATCCATATTCGTGCAGCCAAGTTACTGTCAAGCTTTACTTGAGGCAGGAGAATCGCTTGAACCCGGGAGGCGGAGGTTGCAGTAAGCCGAAATCGCGCCACTGCACGCCAGCCTGGCGACAGAGCGAAACTCTGTCTGAAAAAAAAAAAGTTTATTTTACCGTTATACATAATTATCTGAATATGCTTTTCCAAACCACACAACCCACCTTCCCTCATCTTGATAATCATTGTGCTACAGGCATATACTCTGCAAAGCCAGCTGTTTTCTGCGAAGTCAAAGAAAGTATTAAAAGTGGATTCAATTCTGAAATTCTCTCTTTATAAAGCTGTTTATATAAGAGGAAGGATGCGGGTCACTAAACCTTGAGAATAGCAATTTGCCCCTGGGTCAGTGTGCTATACATTTAAGAATGCAGAATTAAAAGTCATAGCAGTTGCCCTACAGAAGCGTGCAACCTAAGAAGAAGATTAAAAGTAAACCAAAGTTATTATTTATTTATTTAAAGACAGGGTCTGGCTCTGTGGGGCCCAGACTGGAGTGCAGTGGCGCGATCTCAGCTCACTGCAGCCTCCACCTTTTGGGCTAAAGCGATCCTCTCGTCTCAGTCTCCACATGTAGCTGGCAATACAGGCGCACACCACCACACCCTGCTAATTTTTTTGTAGAGATGGGATTTCACCATGTTGCCCAGGCTAGTCTCAAACTCCTAGGTTCGAGGTATCTACCCACCTCGATCTCCCAAAGTGCTGGAATTACAGGCATGAGCCACCGTGCCTGGTCCGAAATTATAATTCACTGTGTTCATGGTAAAATAGAGGCGTGTTCAGGGTTTTGGGAATTGAGAGAAGATTGGGGAGGTCAGGGGACAGCTTCCTGGAAAGGTAACTGACTCTTGAACTGATAAGAAGGATAAGTAAGCCAGGACCTTCCATGAAAGAGGTCAGCTTATAGGAGCACAAGAGCTTGGTACTTTATTGGCTAAAGCACAGACCCTGTGTTCTCAATAAAGAACAAATTATATTTGGTGTGTTCAGTTTAAGAAGGCAGGGAAGTGTGAAATAGTTTTTTCCCAAAACAACTCATTAGTGAGGGTATCAAAAAGCCAGAGTTTACTTTACGTATACTTTAGTTTGCTCATAAAATCCTCCTGCTTAATTTATTTAGAAATATGAAACCGGGGAATAGGAAAAAGTAAAAAAGTGGAAAATTGTTTTTTCCATTAAGAACCAAAGATGCCTCAGAGGAAAAGGAAGTCTTCTATTGATACTCATACTCCCTCTTTACTTTGCAACTATGTATTACATACTAAAACTTATTTGGTGGTTGATAGATAAATATAATTGAGAATTTCCATCAACATACCAAAAGCATTGCTGCTCAGTAAGTTAGATTGATGCGTCATGCCTCCCAAATGGTGGTAATAAGTCCTCCCATGGCCTAAAAGTTTTAATTTTGTGTACTGCTTCAGGAATATGTGATAGGCTGTGTTTTAAGTTTATAATTATGAAACAAAAATACATTTTGTTTAGCATTTTCTCATTTTTGAGATTGACTTTCCAGAGTACCCTTCCCACATACAATCTATGACCACCTCTTATTGATTCTACTTCCTAAATGAAACTTTCTTAAATAGATTCTGTTTCTCTGCAGTCCAACTAGAATATTGTCTTTGTAGTGGGCTCTTTTTGCTTGGAATTCAACAAGACCCCTTATCTGGTCTCCCTGCATTCAGTCTTAACCCTCTCAAATTCATTCTTTACTCTGCATCTGGAAGTTGTTTTAATTGCAGAGTTCCATGAAACCCTCTCAGTATCTTCCTTTGCCGTTAGGATAACTTCCTACACTTAACTTGGTTGAATGTGTTCCATTGCCGGCCTCACTCTTTTTTGCCTGGCTCATTTCTTCATATATTTCAGATCTCTGTCTAAATAACGCTTCGTCAGGGCCTCCTTGAATTAAGTACCCCTGTCATATGTTTGATGGCATACTTCCTATTTGTAGCACTAGTAATTATTGGACTGTGTCTGTCCTCCCCCATGTAGACTCTGTGTAAATAATTAGTAAATCATTTCTGAAGGTTTATCAAGGTTTATCATATTATCTCTGAATACCCTTGAGAAAAGATTAAAGAGTGAAATTAAAGAGATTACAATAAGCAGTAACAATTGAAGTAAAAAAGGAATGATTGCTACCTTTTATAAAGCAATTATTGTATGCCAGGCAATGTGCTCAGTATTTGCTATATAGTCTCCCATTTAATCCTTTGATTCAGATGACAGTATTCCCATTTTACAGACAGAACAATGTGAGCTTCAGGGAGGTGAAGTAAGTGGCTTAAAGTTAGCACAGATTACAAATGATGGAGTCAAGATCTAAACCCAGGTTTCCCTGTTATTTAGTGAGGGTAGGAACTCTAGCACCCTGCATCATGGCTAGGTTATCTCTTAAGAAAAGGAAGGTAGAGTGCATACCGAAAATGTATTCAAGGCTATTTTTGAAAATTAGCTTTAAATGCAAGTGTGGTTCAATTAAGATCTTCAGGCCAGGTGCAGTGGTTCATGACTGTAATCCTAGCACTTTGGAAAGCGGAGGCAGGCAGATGGCTTGAGATCAGGAGTTCTAGACCAGCCTGAGCAACATGGCAAAACCTGTCTTTACAAAAGATACAAAAATTAGCTGAGCGTGGTGACATATGCCTGTAGTCCCAGCTACTTGGGGGGCTGAGGCAGGAGGATCACTTGCGCCTAGGAGTTCGAGGCTGTAGTGAGCCGTGATGGCACCACTGCATTCCTGCCTGGGTGACAAAATGAGACCCTATCTCAAAAACAAAAAACAAAAAAAAATTTTTAAGGTTATTGGTTAAAAAAATATTTTTTTTAAGTTTAGAAACTTTCTTGATGAGCTGAAGGCCCCTATATCAGAACATACCAATTTGATTTTGAAGTTAGTCTTTTTTATATTCCAAATTTAGTTCCTGTGATACCATTTATAATTCTCAAACTTTGCACATCACCCTCTTGGTGACTTTTCACACACCCACATGAAAACAATGGATGCCATTTTAACGTAATACTTGGGTATCTCCTTCTTAGATACCAACTCAGAGGATTTCAGTGGCCTTCCATATTTATAATATGCCATATTCAGACAGCTTTATTTAACTGAAGAAAACTCGTTGGCATTTTCAGTTAACCAGAATCATTTTAGAAAGCAGAGGAAAATTAGAAATGTATCTTTTAAATTAGCACATTTTAGAGCATGTTCTGTTATTCATATAGATTGAGCCTAATTGGGTACCCTGATGGCCAGTTCAGCTAAGGATAGAAACTGGAATTCACAAAGGCCCTTACCGAAAGACCATGGAACAAAAAATTCGGAGCACATCGACAGAAATTAAGTTTGAAACATCATGTCCAGGAACCCAGTCATTTAAATAGATGAAGATTCAAGCGAATAAAATAGTCCGAAGCAGTTCAAGAATGCAGCTTGTGTGTTGTACTTCCTACAGATAGTACCTGAGATGGAGAGAATCTTCTGGCTTATTCAGTCAACAAAGATTTATTTTGCAACCACAGTATACCCTTGGCATTCACAGTTTTAACGCTTTCCATTTTAACCATTACATTTGACCCCTGTGACATGGAATTATTTATAATTTTGCTGAGACACAAATTTGAATGTGACTTTAAGATTAATGATAATCCTTTGGGAGGGGCCTGAGTGCCTCAGAATCCATGGCGCTCTGCAGAAGCCGGCTTGTTAAAAGTCTTAAAGGAAGGTCATTTAAATGCTTGTTATACTAATTAAATTTGATGGAAAAATTATATTCTGTAGTTGTGTTTACAAATTTTAGAACTTGAGAAAGCCACGAAATACATTCTTCAGTGGTCTTTGCTCCTTTGTTCAAAATGCTGTTTCATTTCTACTGGCTCAAACTTTTAACTTGCCATTTCTCCTGGGAAAACAGATGGAGCAAAGAAATGAATTCATGGACTGCTCCCAGTGGAAGACAAGTAAAACACTGAGTGCAATTGTAGATTATGTTGAAGATTGCTTGAAAGGGGCAAATCCTGCCCCAAGGTCAGTTTAAGAAATCATTAGAAAGGGGCGTGGTTAATCCTCACCTTGGATCTGCGAGTGTTGGATTCTTCCTCCAATTTACATGGTTGTAGAATCCTGTTGGCTTCCTAGGTTGTACGTGAAAAACAGGAAATCTTGGGCTATAAATTACAAGCCCTTAACGTTTTACCAGTGCCTGATTCAACTATTGCAGTACAATTTGTTAAAATGTCAGCTTGACTTCACTGTCTTTTCTGTTTTTCTTTGCTGATTGATAAGAGTGCCCTCCTGTGTCTTTAGGATGTAATGTCATTTCAAGCTTTTCAAAGGTCATATTTTATCATAACCTCAATAGGTTTTTTCCTTCATGATTTCCTCAAACTCTGAAAAGCTACGTGCGACATAAGGCTAAGTTACATACCTTGCTCAGTAATGCTCTGTGATAAAGATGGATATTTTACTCTTAGGCATTTCTGAGTCCAAAATTGTTGTTCTGAAGATTAAATCTTTTATACTTAACAAGACAAAAAAAATACCGGGCCAAGCACAGTGGCTGACACCTGTGATCCTAGCACTTCAGGAAGCTGAGGAGGAGGATCACTTGAGGCCAGGAGTTCCAGACCAGCCTGGGCAGCATAGTGAGACCCTGTCTCTAAAAATAAAAATTAAAAATTAGCTAGGCCTGGTGTATCAGGCCCATAGTCCCAGTTACTCAGTAGGCTAGGGTGAGAGGTTTGCTTGAGCCCGGGGATTTGAGGTTACAATGAGCTGATTGCACCACTGCACTCTAGCCTGAGTGACAGAGCAAGGCCCTGTCTCAAAAAAAAAAAAAAAAATACACTGATGACAGACTTTTGGTAATAATAGTTGAATTGAAAAAAAAATAAAAAACTGGCTTACCTATGGTCAATCAGCAAAGCCAGAAGACTGTTCTAATACAAGTATTACAGCGTTACTCTTGCTGTAACCACAGCAGCACATTTGTTTTGTGACTGGTTTGCTCTGAGTACTCAGATCCCTCTGGCATTTGCTCTGATGCTCAGCAATATTTAGTGAATAGTTCGCAAGGGCCCAGGTTGCAGCATGGCCAAGTCATTCCACATGGAAAATAAGCTCCTGGTTTGCTGAACACCAGCAGAGGTCCAGGCATAAACTAACCCTCAGATCTCCATCATTCATTTATTTACTCAACAAACCTGAACACCTCCTCTGTACCAGGCATTGCTCAAGATACTAAGCATATTGCAGTGAACAAAACAGATTTATTCCCAGCCTATATGGAATGTGAAGCCTCGTGGGTTTACTGTCCAATTCAAACAGTATTACATTGAATGTCCTGATTAGAGATACCCTTGGGCACTGGCTCAAATATTTTTGTTACATGTAATGGTCAAAACTATATTTAATTGTATCCAGTAATACGCTTTCTGAAAATTCTAACAGATGAGGCCAAATTGCTCACTAGTTTTCCATTGTACAGGTAGTATATGAGAATGCATTTTCCCCACCCTTGCCAATGATGCTGTTTCTTTACTTTTACTATTTGTGTTCCGAATGTAACTTTCTTCTTTGATCTATCCTCACATGCTCTCAGTCTACTACAGACTTCATCCATGTTTAGTAAAATGTCCCTAGAGTAGTGATTGCAGACGTGGGAAGATGTACCAGAAAAGGGAACACATTTCTTCAGATAAAAATATGGTGCCATAGGAATCTTCAAAAGGAAGCTTGTAAAAGATCTATGGTGTTGCTTTGAAAATGCCAGTGCATAGATGTAGGAATTAAGATGATGGTACTATGAGATCAGACAGATTGGAGAGGCAGCTGGGGAAGTGTGGGTAGATAGCAGAGGAAATCCCCTATACTCCCCACAACAGGGAAGGCCAGTGAGAGGAAGCCTGAGTTGACACATCAGGCAGGACTAAGAAAGGGGTACATGCCAGAAATTTGCAGAGATCATAGGAAAAGGCAAAAGTAGGAACGGCAAAGACAGGAAGGGAAATAGAGAAGACCCTGTAAGAGAAAGGCGCTGGCTTGAAAGTCACAAGTTGCTCGGTGATCAAGACTAGTAACTGTGTGGTGGGAACTTTACTGTGAGAAAAACAATGGGTTTAAATGGCTCCTGATTTACCATAAATTTGGAGGAAATGCCTTGAAGATTTAAAATGTTTAAATTTATTGAAAGCACATTTGAATGAACTTTAGCTCTCTCGAAGATAGGTAATCAGACAAATGATGTTCAAGAAAGCTATTCTTTAATAGGTATTGTAAAACTAACACCTTTTTTGGCCTTAGATTAGTTTATTTCTCATCACTCATGTTTATGAAGAGGTGGGGGAGGTGAATAATAAAATGTCTTGTATAATCCATTTCTCAGATTTATGGCTTAATCAGTCTCTTTTTCTAAATACAATATTTCTACATTTTTCTATGCCATTAATATGAAGGCAAGCATAATGAGATGTTCTAGCTTTATAAGTCTTCCTTCCTCTATTTTTTTCCAGCATGTGGAAATATGGGTAAAAAGCAGTAGTTTTAATATGTAAATGATACTATTATAGTTACCTTTTTTTACATGGTTTAAACAGCTTTTTTGAAGTGTAATATGTAATATGTAAAATTCATGCATATAAAACAAAATTCATTGACTTTTAGTAAATTTCAGAGTTGTGCTTCATTCTCCACGTTCCAGATTTAGCGCATTTCCATCACTCCAAAAAGATCTCCATTACTACCTCCAGGCCTCAGCAACCACGAATCTATTTAATTTCTGTCTCAGTAGATTTGCCCTTTCTCGTCATTTTATGTAAATTAACTCATTCGATATGGGGTCTTTTGTGGCTAAGACATCTTCTTTCATTTGGTGTAATGTTTCTGAAGTTCATTGATGTGGTAGCATATATCAGTTGTTTCTTTTTTCTTGCTGAATAATACTTTCCTCTATGGGTACTCTGCATTTTGTTTATTCCTGCACTAGGTGATGGACATTTGAATTGTTTCTGCTTTTTGGCTGTTATGACTGTGTAGACGTAAGTTTTCATTTCTAATTTATCCAGGTTTTCACTTCTTTTTCTTGTAAGATTGTACTAGCTAGACCCTCCAGTACAATGTTGAATAGAGGTAATGTAAGCAGGCATAGTTGGTTTGTTCCTCATCTTAGGAAGAAAATATTCAGTTGTTCACTCCTAAATATGATGTGAACTGTAGGTTTTTCATAGATGCCCTGTATCAGGCTGAGGATATTCCCTTCTATCCAGCTTGTTGAGTGTTTTTATCATAAATGGGTCTTAGATTTTGTCAGATGTTTTTCCTTCATCTAACAAGGCGATCATGTGGTTTTTGTCTTTATATTAATATATTACTTTAATTGAATTTTGAATGTTAAGCCAGACTTGCATTCCTGGAATAAATTCCACTTGATCATGATCTTTTGTATATGTTGCTGGATTTGGTTTGCTCACATTTTGTTGAGGATTTTTGTGTTATGTATTCATGAAGGATATTGGTCTGTAGTTCTCTCGTGATATCTTTGTTTGGCTTTGGTATCAGGGAATATTGTTCTCATAGAATGCGTTGGAAAATGTTTCTTCCTCCTATGTACCTCTATGTTCTGCAAGAGTGTATGAAGAATTAGTATTATTTCCTCTTTAATTTTTTTTTTTTTTTTTTTTTTTTTGAGACGAAGTCTCACTCTGTCACCCAAGCCAGAGTGCAGTGGGCAGTGTTGGCTCACTGCAACCTCCACCTCCTGAGCTCAAGCGATTCTCCTGCCTCAGCCTCCGGAATAGCTGGTACTGCAGGCACCTGCCACTACACCTGGCTAATTTTTGTATTTTTAATAGAGACGGGGTTTCTCCATGTTGGTCAGGCTGGTCTCGAACTCCTGACCTCAAGTTACCTGGCCTCCTCGGGGCCTCCCAAAGTGCTGGGATTACAGGCATAAGCCACCATGCCCAGCCTTTAAATGTTTGATAGAATCTGTTAGTGAAGCCATGTAGGGTGGGCTCTTCTTTGGGGATGGTTTTTAATCAACTAATTCAATTTCTTGACTTCTATAGGTGTTTTCAGATTTTCTATTTGTGCATTACTTCTTTTTAAATTGTGGCAGAGTACACACAACTGGGTCAAATTTGTCATTTAACCATTTTTAACTGAACAATTCTGTGGCATTAAGTACTTTCACTTTTTTTTTTCATATTTTTTTTTTTGAGACAGAGTCTGGCTGTGTCATCCAAGCTGGAGTGCAGTGGTGCTCTCTCAGCTCACTGCAACCTCCACCTTCGGAGCTCAAGCCATCCCCCCACCTCAGCCTCCCGAGTAGCTGGGACTACAGGCACACGCCACCACACCCTCCAGCCCCTGACAAACCCCATTCCACTTACCATCTGTATGAATTCAACTACTCTAGGTACCTCATGTAAGTGGAATCATGCAGTATTGTCCTTTTGTGTCTGGCTTGTTTCATTTAACATAATGATTCATACATTTTGTAGCATGTATCAGAATGTCTTTTTTTTTTTTTAAGGCTAATATTTCACTGTTTGTGTATGCCACAAACAATGTGGTATTATTTTCTTTATCCATTTATCCCTTGATGGACACTTAGGTTGCATCTGCTCTTTGACTATTGGTAGTAATGGGTGTACAAATATCTGTTTAAGTCCTTGCCTTTGATTTTTGGGGTATATACCCAGAAGTGGAATCCCTGGATCAAATCACATGGTAAATCTGTGTTTAACTTTTTGAAGAACTAACATTGTTTTCCTGCACCTTCACTGTTTTATATTCCCACCAGCAGTCCACAGGGGTTCTGATTTCTCCCCACATTGTTCCCATCTTGTCATTTTCTATTTTTTTTTTAATGATTGGTGTTCTGGTTTTTTTAAGTAGTAGCCATTGTAATGGGTGTGAAGTGATATCTAGTGATTTTAATTTGTATGTCCCTAATGATTAGTTATGCTGAGTATTATTATTATTTTTTTTGGTATATTTTTAGTTAGGTAATATGTGCACTTTTTTTCATTTTTTCTTTTGAGATGAAATCTTGCTCTTGTCCCCAGGCTGGAGTGCAGTGGCATGGTCTTGGCTCACTGCAACCTCCTGGGTTCAAGTGATTCTCCTGCGTCAGCCTCCTGAGTAGCTGGCAGTGCCTGCTACCACCCCCAGCTAATTTTTGTATTCTTAGTAGAGATGGGGTTTCACCATGTTGACCAGGCTGGTCTGGAACTCCTGATCTCAGGTGATCCACCTGCCTAGGCCTCCCAAAATGCTGGGATTACAGGCGTGAGCCACCATGACCTGCCTGTGCACATTTTTTTTTTTTTTTTTTGAGACGGGAGTCTCGCTCTGTTGCCCAGGCTGGAGTGTAATGGCACCATCTTGGCTTACTGCAACCTCCACACCACTTCCCGGGTTCAAGCGATTCTCCTGCCTCAGCCTCCCAAGTAGCTGGGACTACAGACACCCGCCACCACGCCTGGCTAATTTTTTTGTATTTTTAGTAGAGACGGAGTTTCACAGTATTAGCCAGGATGGTCTCTATCTCCTGACCTCATCATCCCCCCATCTCGACCTCCCAGAGTGCTGGGATTAGAGGCATGAGCCACCACGCCCGGCCCAACATTTTTTTTTTTAAGTAAACTATACTTAAAAAAAAAAAAAAGGCAGTGAAGGCCAGGCACAGTGACTGACACCTGTAATCCCAGCACTTTGGGAGGCCAAGGCAGGAAGATCACTTGAGCCCACAAATTTGAGTCCAGCCTGGGTAACACAGTCAGACCCTGTCTCCACAGAACAAAAAAATATATATATTTTTAGCTGGATGTGGTGGCACGCACCTGTAGTCCCAGCTACTCAAGAGGCTGAGGTAGGAGGTCCACTTGAGCCCAGGAGGTCGAGGCTACAGTTAACCATGATCGCTCCACTGCACTCCAGTCTGGGCAACAGAGTGAAACTCTAAGTCAAAAAAACGGAAACAGTGAAATGATTCCCTCCCACTCTTTCACTCCTTATCCTCCTTTCCAGGAGCAATCTCAGTTATCAGTTTGCTTTGTATTTTTCAAAGATATTCTGTGGATTTTCATGCATGTGTATAGTTTTCATCCCTATTTTATTTTTGACAAAAATAGTGAGATATTATCCACATTGGTTTGGCATATTGCTTTTTCTTTTTTAAGTTAGCAATGTGTCTTTAAGATTATTTCATATAAATATCTAGAACTACCTCATTTTATAAGACTGCATACCCATACCTAATGAACAGAATCTGCATTTAACAAGATCCCAGTTCTTTTGGTTTCAAGATACTTTTCTTCTGAACAATGAAATATTTTCAATACTGCTGTCAAATATTTTTAGAAAATATTTCTGACACACTTTTTATTTTCATTGCTTGTAGGAAGAATTTAGAATTGTGGGTATTTTGCCTGAAAGATATCATTCCACCACCTATACCCTTCCCTAACTATTTTAAAAATCATTCATGATTAAAGTTTAGGGCATGGTTTTTGTTGCTGATTTAAAACATAATTATGAAACTAGTGTCAATATATCTCAAAAATACATTCATATTGTTGCTAAAAGAAAAACCAGTTGCATAATGTTCTGTTGTTTAAATAGACCATAATTTATCTAACAAAACTTCTATCAAGGAACGTTAATTGTTTCCAGTCTTTTGCAATTACAACTCATGTTTTACAGATTATCTCCTTTGTGAGCCTCTTAGGGAGTACGTCTATAGCATACATTTCTACTGGTGAAATTGATAGTTCAAAGGGTATATGCATTTTTTATTAAGGTTTATTGCAAAAATGCTCCCATAGAGATTTATCAGATTGCAGTTGCCAGTAGCATATCCTAATGCTTACCACTACAATGTAATGATCAAACTTGTTTTTTTCTCACTGAAAAGTGAAAAAATATTATGTCATTATATTTTAAATTTGATTTTTCTCACATTATGTATGCAATGTGGAGCATATTTTTATATATTTATAAAAGCATTTGTATTTCCGTTTCCTGCTCAGTTATCTTCCTCTTGATCTATTAATATTCCAGTAATAAACTATTTTACCTTATGTAGTTCTGGAGTATATTTTAATATCTTATAGTATTTGTTCCTGTTCATTGCCCTAGGCCTCAGAATTTTCCAGGCTGCTCTCAAACATTTATTTTTTTTAGATTTTTACATTTTGTATAAATTTAGAATTATTAGTTCCCAGTGAAATATTTTTTGTAATTTTATTGGGATCAGGTTGAATTTATAAAATTTAAGAAGAGAATTGACTAATTTATTTTACTATATCATTGAGTCTAAGAATAAGACGTCTTTTCCTTTATTTAAATCTTTTTTTAAATGTTTCTTTGTAGCATTTTAAAACCTTTTGTTAATATAGCTTTTAGATATTTCTTGTTAAATCTATATCGAAATACTTTATCTTTTTGATTGTTACTGAAACTGATATCTTTTCCTGTGTGGTTTTCATGTAAGAAGGCTATTTATTTCTTGTGTTCACTACACAGGCCCCTTGTTGAATTTTAATTTTTAATGCCTTTTCCAGTTGATTCTCATGGGGTTTCCAGGTGCATAACTTTGCAGTTTTTTTAACACTTCATTTCTTTCTCTGATGTAATTGCAGTGGCTTACACGTGCAGAATGATTTGGCATAGGAGTTTTGGTGGTAGGGATCTCTGTTTCTGATTAGAGTGGGCATACTGACTTTGGACTTGAAATTTTTATATATTTTAATTTACATGCTGTAGCTGGCTGCTTTCTTGGTCCATACTTTTCTAGTCATTAGTAAAGTGAGATTCTTTTACATAGCCTAACAATAAGTTATTTTTCTAAAGAGAAAATGTATTTCTGTTTTATTGTGTGTCCTAGGCAGTTAATTATATCTTGTAAGTCCTTTCCAGACTTTTGAGTAAACAATGGATTTTATAACTTAAAGTCTTAGGTGTGCATAGCAGACTCATAGAAGTAATAGATTTCTACACATGATCCTAGCCAAAACACAGGGAAGAAATGAATAATAGATTTCTATGACCTTAAAAGAAAATTGCAA
The DNA here is from genome assembly GCF_002776525.5 of Piliocolobus tephrosceles. Taxonomy (NCBI): domain Eukaryota; kingdom Metazoa; phylum Chordata; class Mammalia; order Primates; family Cercopithecidae; genus Piliocolobus; species Piliocolobus tephrosceles. The sequence goes on along the minus strand of NC_045440.1, from coordinate 27,157,529 downwards.
GGTTTCCTTGGAAAACAGAACAGCCAGAAATAGTTTCTCTGTACTTGAGAGAGAGGCCTGATAAACCCAAGAAATATAAACAATCAATCTGTTAAAATAAACACAGTGGCCACTCAACACACCCCCTCCACAAAAAAAAAAAATCTCTGTAGAAACAAAAAGGGGCTCAGAGCCGTAGGTGGTGGCTTATTTTTAAATGGTTTTTGATTGAAGCTATGTATCCAGTAGGAAGAAACTGTTGATGATAATGTTGATGACTGTGATAGTTACAGCTAACAGATAAGAGAAGCAATAACAAAAATCCGTTGTTTGGCTATACGATTGAACAAATGTTATTAAATGTCTATCTCGTACAAAACATTCTCGGTGCTCTGAGACATAAAGATGAATAAGACATAGATCCTACCTATCAGTTACTCACTATTGAACAAACTGTGTATATTCAATGTATGTGACTGAGAATATAACGTTTTGGTGATAGCCTTTGATACAGGCGGTAGGGACCTACCTATGTAAGATTAGGATTATGGAAGATTAATCTCATCAGGTGGGTAGTGGGAGGGAGAGCATCAGGAAGAATAGCTAATGGATGCTGGGCTTAATACCTAGGTGATGGGTTGATAGGTGCAGCAAACCACGATGGCACACATTTACTTATGTAACAACCCTGCACATCCTATACATGTACACCTGAACTTAAAAGTTGAAGGAAAGAAAAAAAGATGAATTCCAATGGGAGAATCACAGTTCCCTAGAGAGGCAAAATCTGAACTGACCTTGAAAAGTACTTTGATAAATATGTTCAAGAAGGAGTGTTTTGTCTTATTCCAAGTAGAAGGAACAGTTAAAGTAAAAATAATTTGGAGAAGTTCCATTTCCCCAGTGATGTATGTGTACAATTTATTATGTATTTTTTGCTTCGTAGTGCTCTGTAGCAGTGTGTACAAAAATGGACTTATTTCCCCCGGTGACATCCTCCTATTTGGATAGTTCAGAATATCGACTACTGATGTGGTTGGAGCTGTGTCTCCACGCAAATATCATCTTGTAGCTCCCATAATGCCCGCGTGTTGTGGGAGAGACTGGTGGGAGATGGTTGAATCATGGGGGCGGGTCCTTCCCAAGCTGTTCTCATGATAGTGAATGTGTCTCACAAGATGTGATGGTTTTAAAAATGGGAGTCTCCCTGCACAAGCTCTCTCTTTGCCTGCTGCCATCCATGTAAGATGTGACTTGCTCCCCCTGCGTTACATAATGATTGTGAGGCCTCCTCAGCCACGTGGAACTGTAAGTCCTCTTTCTTTTGTAAACTGCCCAGTCTCAGGTATGTCTTTATCAGCAGTGTAAAAATGGACTAATACAGCTACTCATGAAATTAGTTTCATTATATATGTTATTAACATCTGACAGATATGTATATTTGATGGCAACAATAGATCACTATAAGTGGGGGAGGGGCAGACCTAATAAGTGTATTGGGAGGGGAATTTAGGCAAATTGAAGCAAAAGCATGGTGGGTTTTAACTACAAAGCTGAGTGGTTTGGACAGTAAAGAGTAAGGATTGTGGAGGTTTTCTGTTTTCCAGAAAAAGTTTCAAGGAAGTTTAAGAGTTTAAAGTGGCCGGGCGCAGTGATTCATTCCTGTAATCCCAGCACTTTGGGAAGCTGAGGTGGGCGGATCACGAGGTCAGGAGATCGAGACCATCTTAGCTAATACAATGAAACCCTGTCTCTACTAAAAAACAAAAAATACAAAAAATTAGCCAGGCGTGGTGGTGGGCGCCTATAGTCCAGCTACTCGAGAGGCTGAGGCAGGAGAATGGCGTGAACCTGGGATGTGGAGCTTGCAGTGAGCCGAGATCGCGCCACTGCACTCCAGCCTGAGCGGGAAAAAAAAAAGAGTTTAAAGTAAGAATTTGTAAACATGTAGAGCCTTTAATTTTTTCCCTTTGGAAATCTGGGACCAAGGAGTTAAAAGAGCTTTATTTCACACAATTAAGAAAAACTGGAATGTGAAATCAAAAAATATGACTTCATTGCAGTTACAGAAAATATTTAGGAAAGTGATATATAATCAAAACAAGAAGAATTAGGGAGCTTAGCAAATGCATCAAAGCAAATTCCAAGTCAGAATTACCTACATAGGAGAGAAAATATTTTTTAGCACTTTACAGTAGACCTCGGAAGCAGTAACAGAATTCACAAATACACTAGAGGGCAAAAAGCATCCCAACAATCAGTGGGACCAGTTGATGATACAGTATGAGAAGAATGCCCAGATGTGAATAAGGAGGGAACAGAAACCTTAAAGAATTCCTTGACTTTCATCTCTGTTGAGGAAGAGATAGTGGGCAGGGGGTATCCTCTTCTTCCAGAACTGATAAATACGTATTCTCAGTCACATCAACATGTTGAGTATAGACAAATTACTAGAAAGTATGTTGCAGTCCACAGGGTGCTTGTCTGGTTTTAGGTATACTTTTCATTCAGTTCAGCTAGCATAAACTTCAAGCATACATACAGCTTGATGAATTTTTACCTATATATGCATCCATGTATTCATGATCAAAATTAAGATCCAGAACATTTCCACCAACTTTATTTCCTTCCCAGTCAATAACTTTCCCTCCAGTTAATCACTATTCTGACTTAAATCACTGTGTCTCACATTTGCGTATTCTTGAACTTCATTTAAATGGAACTATACCTTATGTCTCATTTGTGTCTGGCTTCTTTAATTCAACATTATGTTGACCTGAAAGTTTTAAAGGATGAAATTGTTGAATATGTCACCTATCTGCAAATAGCAGCTTGGTAGAGGACTGGCAAACTGCCTTTCATCTGTAAATTCATCCATAAATCCATTATGGAAAATCTATCCATAAAGATAAATTACCATCTTTATGTGGGGTTCTTCAGGAAACCTTAAGAAATTCAGCCTAGTAAAACCTATTTGTGTGCCTGGCAGGCTGCTGAGATTCAGTGGTAAACTGTCAGGCAATATAGTTATTTTTCAAAAGAAATCAATCTGACTAAACTAAAGAGAGTTCTTTCAAGGAACTAAGTAAAAGAAAGCTTCTATTTTTTTAACACATTTTTAGAAAACTTCTCAAAGTAAAAATAACTATTACAGAATCAGTACGTATTGATGTAAGAAAAAATTTTCAGAATATACTTCTGAATCCTGAGAAGTATAAAGAAAAAAATAAAAATCACCTGTAATCTCACCACCTCAAATGATCAGTCATTATGGTATACCTGCTATGATAGGTGTGTGCAGTGATGACTTCTGTGTGAGTCACCCTAAAGCTGTACACCAGTTAGGATTAGATTCAGCTCTGAGTGACAGAAAGCCTGAAGTAATGGTGGCTTAAACAGGATAAATGTTTACATCTCTCTTGTGTAAATGATGTGCTGAGTTAAATAGTCCAGGGCAGTTGTGGCAGGTCCAAGCTCTCCTGATAGCTTGTAGCTCCACCATCTGTAATCCATGACTTCCTCTTTGTGATCCAATATGACTACCAGCTCAGGCCGTTATATCCCTATTCTAACCAGTAGGAAGGAGGACGGGACAAAGAAAGGCATGTCCTCTCCCTTTGATACTTTCTCAAAGTTGCATACACTACTTCTATTTATACCTTCCTGACCAGCATTTTCTTACATGGCTACATCTAGTTGCAGTCAAGTCTAGCAAATAGTTTTTATTCCAGGTGGCCATAATTACAACTGAGACATGGATTCTAATTTAAAAGGAGAAGAGACATATAGATAATGAGAGACAATGGTCATAAGCTTTTTCATTTGGAACATTTATATAGTTCATTTTGAATATGTTTACAATGTAACATTGTATGGACATATTCTGCTGTTGAACATTTTGATTTTTATTCCCTACTGTCCCGCACAGTGCTGATGAAAACATACTGTTTAGATTTTTTGCACCCATCTAGTTACTGTATTTGCTTATTGTAGATTCCTAAGTGGAATTTCTTGTTCAAAGACTATACATGCCCATTTTAAACTTAGATGCAATATTGCTCTTCAGGACTGCTTTAGTTTTTACCCATAGAGTGAGTAAGAGTTTCCATTTCCCCACAACCTCATCTTTAGCTTCTTTGCCAATGTATGGACTGGGCATTTTATCTCAGTATAATTTTAAATTACACTTTTATTTCTTCTGGGTTTCTGCTTTGCATTTCTGTTACATCTTTGCATATGTTTTTTCACTCATTTGTATTTCATGAATTAACTGCTTTTTGCACATTTTTCTGTTGGAGTCTTTGTCTTTTTCTTACTCATTTGTTAGCGCTCTTTGTATATTAAGGGTATCCATTTTTTGTCTTGGTTTTATAAATACTATTTCCCCAGATAATCTTTTACTTTATTCAAAGTAGTTTTTCTCATAGAAAAGTCTTTGGTATAAGTAATCCAATCTATCAGTATTTTCTCCCAGGATCATGGCTTTAGGATCCTGCCTTAAAAGTTCTTTCCTCGGTCAGGCATGATGGCTCACACCTGTAATCCCAGCATTTTGGAAGGCCAAGGTGGGCGGATCGCTTGAGCCCAGGAATTCAGGACCAGCCTGGGCAACATAGTGAGACTTCCTCTCTACAAAAAAATACAAAAATTTGCCAGGCATAATGGCTTGATCTGTAGTCCCAGCTACTCAGGAGGCTGAGGTGTGGGAGGATTGCCTGAGCCCAGAAGATTGAGACTGTGGTAAGCCATGACACACTACTGCACTCCAGTCTGGGCAACAGAGTGAGACCCTGTCTCAAAAAAAAAATTATCTCCTACCCCAAAATTATATTAAATATTTCACTAAAATTTTAGAATTTCCTTGCTTAGATTCCATAATAAAGATTTTCAAAGAAGTATTTTATCATGGACCAACGTAAACTGAAAATCAAAATTTAACTAGTTCCTCCAGTAAGTATGGCTCTCCCTTCTGCCTAATCTATGGGATCAGCATATGTTAGTAAAGAAGCTACTGCTTCCGTTCTCTCCCAGTCTCTTCCAAATGGTAGAGGCAAATGGAAGCTCTTTCCTTTGCTGACTCCTAATTTATTATGGTGTGACTAGCAAGAAGTTTTTCCATTGAAAAGCCTTTTCTCGGCCCTAGTACTTAGCCCGTCAGCCTGGTTTTTGTGCGTACATAAATGCATGTGAATAACCCAGCATGAAGTCAGTGATTAATACATGTTTGCTGTCTTTAAAAACTTACTCAATTTATCAAAAGCTGTTTGGCAATCCATTTCTTTGAAAAACTGAAGTTACTAAAGGGGCGTAAACTTCTCCCCACCCCCAACTCTTGATCCATCCAGAAGCATATTTGTTCAAAGATTGAAACTAGGCATGCTCTCCTCCTTGCTGAAATGTATTATACCAGGCATCTTCCCCCTAAATATAAAACACTTTTGTCTGCATTGAAAGTCTGTTAAGTTAGGGAACCCCTTCCTGATTGTCTTCACAATTGCGATCAGGAACTCCCTGGTATCCATGGTATTTCTGCTCTATGCTTTGTGATTGATTTTGATGTCCAGATTTGTCTAAACCTTGAAACTTGAACCATTGCATTTATATGTGGTTTGAAGAGAGAGAAAAAAAGCATATTTCTAACATGCTAGAATAAATTCTTAGCTTCCTCTTGAATTAACATTACACTAATAAGTCTCCCTTGTTGATGCTGATCCTTAGCCATGTATAAGTTTTACCATTTTGTTAACCATTTTTCTTGCCAGTTGTCATTGTTGCACATTTTCAGCAATTTGTATAAATTATATTGTCCTTAAAAACTTCGTTGCCAATAGAAACTTCTCTGGTAGTGACTCTTTATTCAAAAAAAAAAAAGAGAAAAAAAAAAGTTTTTTTCTGATTTCTAAAAAAAAAAAAAATTCTGGTTAATGTTTAAAAGAAGTAGTAGTCAAGGATACAGAAGTATCTAAGTAGAAAGTGAGAGTTCCAGTATGGTCAGCCACTCTTCCCTGTGGTAACCACTTCAATCAGTTTGGTGTGTGTGCTTATAGTCTTTTATGCATACATATATATATACACATATATATAACAAACAGAGTCACATATATAGTTCCATGAACTTTTTTTCATCAACTATAATTACTTTTTAACGTGTATTAAGTGCTGGTTCCAGATAGCCAACAATATTGGTTCCAAAGGCAGCCCCTACCTGTTTTCCTTCCCTTACCCTTAATGGTTTACTATCAACATTTCCACCCTTCTTCCTGTGCTTCTGTTGGGGAAATTTTGCTTTTTATGACCACCCTCTGCTGCTTGTCTCGTTTTCATGGAAAGCCAAGTAGAGGACAGGATGAGCATGAGGGAGCAACCCTAAGTGGCAGTTACTCAGCTGTGTGTGATATCTAGCCACTCTTCAACCAGAAAGTGGCTTTTCTGTGTTCACCATGCATGCTACAGATTTTCTGCACAAGTGGAAAATTATCCTTCTCCTTTATCCAGCTGTGTAGTCACTTTGACAGTGAGTATGATTGGCACATTTAACAGCTCTCCTGCGAGATGGAATCAAGACACAAAGTGGAAGAAAGTGAAAGATTACCAAATAAAATTGAAATGTATTTATAGAACTGTGATTATTGGAGAGCTTGGCCCAAAATTCCTAGCAGGGGTAATTTGCCTCCAAATTAGGCAGATTTGCCTCAGTGGAAGCCAGCATCTCAGAATGGGGTAATATAAGGTAGAGATGCTCCCTGTCCCTCTGGGAACCCTACATGCCCTGTTAGGCCATGGAGTGTCTGCTAGCAAGCTGCATTTACTGATGGCAGTGAATGTTAATACTCGGATGTGTTGGAGAAGAGAAAAGTTTACAAGCTCTGGAAGAACAGGGTTCCTTGTTTCTAAAAGAAATATTTAGGCTGGGCATGGTGGCTCACGCCTGTAATCCCAGCACTTTGGGAGGCCAAGGCTGGTGGATCACTCACTGGAGCCCAGAAGTTCAACAGCAGCCTGGGCAACATGGCAAAACCCCATCTCTATTTTAAACTTTTTAAAAAGGAAATAATAAAATATTTTTTTAAAAGGAAGCATTTAGACTGGATGATCTTGAAATTAGTTCCAGCTTGTGCATTGTATAGTTTTTTACATTTTCAGAAAGTCAATTTTTTTTTTTTTTTTTTTTGAGACAGGAGCCTCATTCTGCAGCCCAGGATGGAGTGCAATGGTGTGATCTCAGCTCACTGTGACCTCCACTGCCTCAAGCTATTCTCCTGCCTTGGCTTCCAAGTAGATGGGATTAAAGGCATGCGCCACCATGCCCAGCTAATTTTTGTATTTTTAGTAGAGACGGGGTTTTGCCATGTTGGCCAGTCTGGTCTTGAACTCCTGGCCTCAGGTGATCCTCCCACCTCAGCCTCCCAAAGTGCTGGGATTACAGCCATGAGCCACCGCGTCCGGCCCAGAAGGTCAATTGTAAAGAGTACAATGTCACAAATGTGTTGATGACAGGTTATAAAAAAGAGGAGTTTTGATTGACCCAGTGAAATGGTGGAATAATGAGAAACAACATTTTTGTGTTAAAAGAAAGCTTAAAATAATCTAGTTAAATCTCCTCATTTGTCAGATGAAGATATTTGTGACCCACAGAATTTAGGGATTCATTCAGGCTAATATCAATGTATCAGCAAAGTTAGAACTAATACTTTATGCTGATGTCAAATGAGATATTGGATGATGTGATACATGGGTTGGTTAAATAGAAAACAGAAAAAATTGGTGATGTCATTTACAACTTATTTCATTAACACTATTGCCTATTTTTTTAAAAAAATAGTTTCTTTATGACTGTACAGTTCTCTCAAGCAAGAGTAAGAGCTATTGGCATCAATTCAGCCTAGAAGTTACAGGTTACAGTATAGATTTATTAAAGGCAGTCTCAGCAGCAAAACTACTTTACAGTAAGAGAATCTTCTCACTCTTTTTGAATGGAAAGGAAACCAATGAAAGAAAATTACTGCTTATGATGGTTTGCAGGGCAATTTAATAATTTAATTTACTTGGGACCTTTGCTTTATTGCATCAGTCAGCTAATTCTCTTTGTTCAGAACCAGATTATAAACTCATCTGCATTCTTACCAATTCAAAATAAGGCCTTTTAGAGTATACCACCTCTGCAAAAAATAATAATTCTTTAGGTCTCTGACAATGCCTTTCATACTGTGTAACACGGTGTGTATGCTGTGTTGGCTAACTGTACTGATTCCGGAGCTCATTGTCCAGGTTCAAGTCCTGGCACATTTTCTTAGAACTTTGAGATCATGTGAAAGTTTTATAATTTCTGTGCCTCATTTCTTTCATCTGTAAAATGAGAAAATAATTCCTACCTCATGGCATTCTTGGGAGGATTACAAGAGTTAAAATATAAAGTTGTTACAGAGTAGTACCTGATGCCTAATAAACACCATAGCGTAATAACTATGCATATTGTAATTACTTTAAACAAGACTAGGAAAAAGAGCATAGATGATGTTTTAGACTATGGTTCTTTTTGCACACACAAAAAAGAGACTTGTTACCCAAAGTCAGTTCACTAAAATTCAATTTGTCATATGACCAAATTGCCAAATCTACTAATTTGCCAATTTTTTTTAATGAAGTTCACAGTATTTCATACTGCTTTTAAAGATTTTTGTGAGATTAAGTTGGCTGGCTGTCATTTTGTTTGTATAGCCTTTTTTTTTTTTTTTTTTTTTTTAATCTCAGCTTACTGCAACCTCTGCCTCCCAGGTTCAAGTGACTCTCCTGTATCAACCTCCCGAGTAGCTGGGATTACAGGTGCTCGCCACCATGCCCAGCTAGTTTTTTTTTTTTTTTTTTTTTGTAGACAGAGTCTTACTCTGTCACCCAGGCTGGAGTGCAATGGCGCGATCTCCACTCACTGCAAACTCCACCCCCTGGGTTCAAGCGATTCTCCTACCTCAGCCTCCCAAGTAACTGGGATTAGAAGCGCATGCGACGACGCCCAGCTGATTTTTGTTTTTTCAGTTGAGACAGGGTTTCACCATGTTGGCCAGGCTGGTCTTGAACTCCTCCTGACCTCAAGTGATCCACCCGCCTTGGCCTCCCAAAATGCTTCCATTACAGGCGTGAGCCACTGCTCCTGGCCTAACGTCTTATATTTTAGTAGAGATGGGGTTTCACCATGTTGCCCAGGTTGGTCTCCAGTTCCTGAGCTCAGGGAATCCACCCACCTCGGCCTCCCAAAGTGCTAGGATTACATGCGTGAGGTACCGCGCCCGGCTGGAAAGCAGATTGTTTCTTTTTATTTTTTCTTTTCTTTTTTTTTTTTTTGACAGAGTTTATCTCTTGTCGCCCAGGCTGGAGTGCAGTGGCAGGATCTTGGCTCACTGCAAGCTCCGCCTCCTGGGTTCACAACCAGTCTCCTGCCTCAGCCTCCCGAGTAGCCGGGACTACAGGCAACCGCCACCACGCCCGGTTAATTTTTTGTATTTTTAGTAGAGATGGAGTATTATTGTGTTAGCCAGGATGGTCTCAATCTCCTGACCTCATGATCTGCCCGCCTCGGCCTCCCAAAGTGCTGGGATTACAGGTGTGAGCCACCGCACCCAGCCAGCAGATTTTTGAAGTATTAGATTTGGTGAAACCTTAGCATAATATGATTTAATCTTGTTAGTAATAAATGTGACATTCAAAATGTATATTTCAAGATTGATAATCAAGAAACTCCCAAGGACTATATACATCAGTGAAGGGAGTACTAGAAAAATTTCATTTGCTTGCTCCTGGGGTCTGTAAGGAAGCTCGTCTCTGCAAGGAGCTTGGGCCAGTGTTTTGAGAGTGTTGAGAGTCTGATGTGTATGCTCCCCTTACAGTACAGATATTTAAGTTGAGAAATCAACATAAAATGGTCTCAAAATGGTGACATTTATTGGGGACCTGCCTCAACCCATTCCTCATAGAGTTCCCACAAAGCCCTACCAAAATGGGCTCACCATGCAAACTATTCAAGGATCTGAAATCCACCATGAGTAAGGATGAGTAGACGTAGTAAGACTACCAAGAACTTCAGAAAATCATGTAACATGGAGACTCTGTAATATGTGAAAGTGATTTAAAGGCATGTATGAAGGAATCCAAACCTTTGAAAAGAATAAGATGCTGTTTTTAATAAGGAAAGAGGACTTCTAGATTTGAGAAACACAGTCACTGGGAAGAAAATTTCAGTATTTAACCCATTGGTTAAATAGCAGATTTGACACCACTAAAGAAAGAATTAGCAAAATGTAAAATAAATCTGAAGAAAATACCCAGCATGCACTATACATAGCAAAAAAAAAAAAAAAAAAAAAAAGAAAGGATAAACAGGGAAGGGGGAGTAAAATGAAACATTACCACATGTATTTAATAGGCATTCCAGAAGTAGAAACTAGAAAGAATGGAGAGAGGCCATATGCAAAGTGATCGTGGCTGACAGTATTTTCACAGTTGTGAAAGACGAGTTCTTATGTGTTAGAAGCGTAAACCAAAAGGAAAGTAAGTTATACCTCATACTTGTGTTCGAAAAATCAGAGCACCAACAACAAAGAGAATATTTTAATAGCAGCTTAAAACAGCTAGACTGGCAGCAGGTTTCTCCCTTTGAAATCTTTGGAATTCTGTCAAAGTTCACTTCATGTATTTTGAGGCTACATTGCTTGTGCATAAGGGTCACAGTTATATATTACCAGTGAACTGTTTATATAATAATCTTTGTCTTAAAATCTATTTCCAGGTTTTTAAAATTTTACTAATTTTTTTTAGAAATGGGGTCTAGCTCTGTTGCCCAGGCTGGAGTGCAGTGGCATGATCACAGCACACTGTAGCCTTCAACTCCAGGGCGTGAGCAATCCTCTTGCCTCAACCTCCCAAGTAGCTGGGCTATTTCTAAATAGGTTTCTAGGTTTATTTCTAAATCATATAGATACATCCATTTTTTTTTTCATTTGATGAATCATTGTCTAATGTGGATTTTTTAAAATAAAATTTTATATATGCACAGTTAAAAATAAATCAAATAGTTTTACAAACTGGAAAAACTCTCAGTCCCCGGTTCCCAAATTTAAGAGAGAACTTTTTTGACTCTGCTAGTTACCATTATATTTTTCAATAGTATGATTATACTGTTATTTCTTAATTTTTAAGTCTTAGTTATTATGATTTTTTTGTTTTTATTTTTTCTTCTGATTCGCTCAGATTTTTTTTTTTTTTTTTTTTTTACTATGAAAACTGACCACAAGTTGAAGCTTTGATTGTCTTTTTTTTTTTTTTTTTTGAGACAAAGTCTCTCTGTGTCTCTGAGGAGGGAGTGCAGTTGTGCGATCTCAGCTCACTGCAACCTCCGTCTCCTGGGTTTAAGCTATTCTCCTGCCTCAGCCTCCCGAGTAGCTGGGATTACAGGTGCATACCACCATGACGGGCTAATCACTCAAGTGATCCACCCACCTCCACCTCCCAAAATGTTGGGATTACAGGCGTGAGCCCAACATCTGGCCAAGTTGAAGCTTTGATGTTTTATAACCAAGATATGTACAACAGGATTCCCTATCTCGTTCTAATGCACATGAAGACAAATGACAAATTTCTTGCACTATATGAAAGGAATTTCAAAGTAAAAAGAAGTTAGCGTAATAATATAATGCACTGTTCAGTCCCATCATTAAAGCACTGTGTTTTGATTTATTTCTCATTGTTGCTGTTTTTCTCAGTGGTGTGTAAATAAAAGACAGACGTGTTTTCATCATATTTTAGAGCCAATGAATAATTTGACTTTTAAAATAGTTATTATTTGACAATATTTTAACCAATTTATTTGCTCACCAATCCTTCTTGTATCCTATTTCTTCTGAGTTCAACTCCCTTCTTCCTGAAATATACCTCCTTCAGTGATGGTGTTGAAATATACCTTGAATATACCTCCTTCAGTGATGGTGTTGAAATAGTGAATTCTTACTTACTATTGGTCTGAAAATTTCTTAACTTTACTTCTCGACAATGATGGTGTTGGAATTGTGGGGTAGCAAATTACCTTAAAACCCCAAAGATACTACTCCAGTTGTCTTCTGGCATCTGTTGTGTGCTACCACACCTGGCTATTTTTTTTTTTTTTTTTTATACAGACAGGGTCTCACTGTGTTTCCCAGACTGGCCTCAAACTCCTGGCCTTAAGTTATCCTACCCTGACCTCCCAGTGTGCTGGGATTATAGGTATGAGCTACCATGCCTGCCCATAATAAAAGCTTTTTAATGAAAATAACAGAATGAGAAATATATACATTAAGTATAACTGATAAAATTTTTATTCGAAAAATATAATGTTTATCTTAGCCACATGTAACTTTCAAAACGAATTTCCACTTATTCTGTGAAAAAAAGGCACACAGGGAAATACAGATAGTATAGTAGTCCCTCCATACCCACAGTAGATAACATCTAATACAATATAATTGCTGTGCAAATAGTTGTACATTGCTTTTTGTTTGTTTGTTTGTTTGTTGAGACAGAGTTTTGCTCTGTCGCCCAGGCTGGAGTGCAGTGGCATGATCTCAGCTCACTGCAACCTCTGCCTCCTGGGTTCAAGTGATCCTCCTGCCTCAGCCTCCCAAGTAGCTGGGATTACAGGCACTCACCACCACGCCCAGCTAATTTTTGTATCTTTAGTAGAGACGAGGTTTCACCGTATTGGTCAGGCTGGTCTCGAACTCCTGACCTCAGGTGATCTTCCCGCCTTGGCCTCCCAAAGTGCTGGGATTACAAGCATGAGCCACCACGCCCAGGCTGCATTTTAAAATTTATATAATTTTTGCTGCGTTGTTATATTTTATTATTTGTAGTTTTTTCTTTTCAGATATTGTTCCATTTGTAGTTGGTTGAATCTGTGGATGCAGAAGCCATGGATATGGAGAGCGAACTATAGATTGTGATCACAGAAAAACCTGTAGCTTTTTAATTAAGTAGAAATAAAGTGAACATGAAAGCATTGCTATGTGCTTGTTAAGCTGGAAAAAAAATAAAGTTTATTCTGTACTTACTAGTGGATCTATCTTCCTGAAGAGCAGACTAGCAAAATGGGAACTATTTATAAAATTGTTCATTCATTTCACCTAGTCTTAGGGGATGCACATATGTAAGATGTTAGTGAATGCCGCTGTAGAATATAAATTACTCCATCCAAACTTAGATGACCTCTTCAGCCCCTTAATGATTTTGTAACTAATAGCAACTAAAAGCTTACCAGGTAGTATATCCATTCATTTAGTCCTCCCATCAACTCTGCTACAGGGATAGATTCTATTACTGCACCTTACAGTCCAAAGTTAAGTAACTTCCCCAAATCACACATTAACACTGAGTGCAGTCAAGATTTGAGCCCAGGCAGTCTTAACTTCAAATTCCCTACTTTATATCATTGCACCAAACTGCCTCTCAGAACTAAAGCCACTTATCACATAGTTAACTTTCCTTGTTTAGGGTCATTTAATTACCTCTACATGGCTACTACTAGGGTGATAACTGCATTTCAGTACAGATTCTACATGGTTTTGAATATAATGCTCGTGGGTTTGAGCAGTGAAACAGATCTTCTGATATATTACCAATGACATTGTAAATAAGTACAGTCCTTTTTGGAAAGCATTTTGGCAGCAGATTGAAAGAGCTATAAAATCCTCATCTTTTTTGACCCAGTTAGTGCCACTTCTGGGAATCATCTTAAAAAATAGTCCAGTGTGGAAAAAGACTTATGCACTAAAGTAATCACCACAGCCATGTTGTGATAGTAGAGTGACAGGAAACAACCCTCAATGTTCAACAATAAGGGAATGAATGACCAGTCAAACCATGGTATATTGACTTAGGCCAATAAAAATGAAGTGGGATGTAACATGAGGAAAACATAGTCATCAAGAGTTGAAGCAGCACACAGAGCAGTATGAATACTAAAATTACAGCTTTTACAAATATGAAAAAAGATAGAATATAAAAATGATCAGATTGGTGCGATTGTAGATAATTTTATTCCCATAATTACTTACTGGTTTTGAGCCTTAGTCTCATAACCCTCAGTAGATGATACGCTGCTTGATGACAGAGGCAGAAAACTGGAATTGCCCAAAGAGCATCGCTGGAGGCCACAAGGTCTGGGCCCTTTGCAAGCGCCTCCTGTACAAGTGTGCGAACCTCAGGCAAGCCACTCTGTGCTCCTGTGCACTCAGTTGACCCATGGTGAGCGTGCTGTTTGGGAAGCATGAGTGGGATCTTTGGAGTCAGAGGGACCTCGCTGTGTGTCCGGCTCTTCCCAGAAAAGCTGCTGAAACTTGGTAGAGCTCAACCTTCTCATCCATACAAATAAGGCGAATGAGCTCGGAGCCTGGCACCTTTCATCAGTGCTCTAAAAATGTTTGTTTCATTTGGTGGTAGCTGTTAGAAAGCGTTCCTCACTTTTCTTTGGCCTTTGGCCTTTAACGACAGTAACAAATGTAAAGTCTTTTAGCGAACTTCCTTTGCTGAAATATTTTGAGCGTCAGCTTTTAAAATTTTTACATATTCCTCTGTTTTCTGGTGTACCTTATCCTCCATAATTTAGAATTAAGGAGGAAGATAAAAAAGATTTTGTGATTCAATGTGGCTGGCTAAATTTTCTGTTTTGTTTTAATCACATTTTTTTTTTCTGATTATAAAAATGTAGTAAAAGGTCATTGCTGAACTTTTGGAAAATAGAGAAAGCCGAAAGAAGAAAATTGGACAATAATCTTCCCACTCAGAAATAAGTGTTATATGCATTTCATTTTATTTTCTTCCATGCTTTTCTGAATATCTGATTTTTTCTTATTTTTGAAAGGAAAAATATAGGAAAGCTTTTCCTGGAACATTCGCTATATTTGGAGCAAGTTTAACATGATGCTTTGTGTTCATTTTGAGATAGTTTATCTTTAACAAATAGTTTTTAGATGGAGATAAAGACCAAGTAGCAATAGGGAACCAGATGGAGGGTAGAGATAGGAATATCTCTGTCTTAATTAGGAGGAAAAAATTTTCTGTAATTCTGATACCTATCAAAGAAGGAACTTACGTAAAGTGTAATTACCAAAATCATGGATCCTAGACTTCTTCAGGACAATTGCAATTTTAAATAATTTGTATTGTTGTCATTGTAAGTGCTTTGCATCTTTTCAAACCATGACTTGTGAATTTTTGTTTGGTAAAATATAATCATCATACATAAACTTGGAATGAAGAAGCAGCTTGCAAAATACAACTTCTTGGCTCTTGGCCTTACCATTTTTAGAACATGCAGTTTTCAAAAATTATCAGTTCCTGTAATGTCCTCTGGAGAAAAGTCATCCACTACAAAGATAGAACCGACAGAGCAGCAAATACCTGGAAAGACTTAGCCTAAGGGACTGTAGCCATATAGGGCTGGGCATTGATGGAACTTCACTCCCACTCGTGCTGTCCTTGTGCTTAAATCAGGAGAGGGCTGGGTGCCATGGCTCACGCCTATAATCCCAGCACTTCGGGAGGCCGAGGAGGCGGGCAGATCACCTGAGATTAGGAGTTCATGACCAACCTGGCCAACGTGATGAAACCCCATCTCTGCTAAAAATACAAAACAATTAGCCAGGCATGGGGGCAGACACCTGTAATCCCAGCTATTTGGGAGGCTGAGGCAGGAGAATCGCTTGAACCAGGGAGGTGGAGGTTGCAGTGAGCCGAGATCGCACCACTGCACTCCAGCCTGGGCGACAGAGTGAGACTCTGTCCCAAGGGGAAAAAAATGGAGAGAATGGACTTAGCACACTGTTAGTGGATTTAGCACACTGTTCCCTTCGTTTTCTGGGCTTTGTTCCTCAAGGGAGGGCTTTAAAAGTTGGGGAAAGGGTCTTCCTCCATTTCTTTTCTTCAGAGCAGCAATGGAATTATTAAAGGTGGCAGAGCGTGTCCCATATAGATAATTTTCAGTGTGGCAGATCTGTCACTGCCACAACATTGAGGAGAACATGAGAAATGGTTCAGGTCAATGTGTTGTGTTCACTCTCCTTTGAAAACACCATTGTGGCTTGTGCCCCTTTGACTTCTGAGCTCTGCCACCACAGGCAAAAAGACTCCTACTTGTCTGGAAGTAGGTTCCCACACTCCTGCTTAGTGTCTGCACATCAGGGAAGTCACTTGTCCTTTTGAGTCATTTCTTCTGACAATACTGAGCATAAACCTTTACTCATGCTTGTTAGTTAACCTTTCTAACCAGTTCCTCTTTGAGCAAGGTCACTTATTTACAAGGGGAGAAAACCAAACCTAGAGCGCAGTTTGAGTGTCTAGCTTAGAGTTGTATTGACATCCACAGCTTTAGACAGTACTTCCATACAAAGGGGAAGATGATAATTCACCAGTGTCTTGTGAGAACGGAATGAATAACCATAGCCTTGAAACCTTCTATTTTGAATAACTGTGGCCCATCTAAAACCAGGCTTGCTTGGCACCCTGTGAAAAGACAGACGGGCGTGATCTAAGACTTGAGTATTTTGAACAGCTGGGGAAACTAGTCCCCAAGCAGTAAAAGGGAGGAAACCACATAGAAAGTTAGCTGAACTTAACATTCTGGTCTTATGAGAGATCGTCAGTGTTATTTAATTCACTTTACTTTGTAGGATTCTTCTGTAATTGATTACTGATCAAAGTGATTTAATTTTTTTCAGTATTGCCTGTCAGGGCACCCAACCTTACCATGCAATGTGCTCAAATTCAAATCAACCACCATTATGTTGGACTGCGGACTGGACATGACCTCTACCCTCAATTTCCTTCCTTTACCACTTGTTCAAAGGTATGTGCTGGTGCAGCCAAAATAAAAATGAGCTTTAAGTTTGCTGAAAAATGGTACCGTTAGTATGAATGTTACTAGTACCTAGTGTATTGTTGTAAGTTTGCTTTGTTCCCTTAAAAATGTTCTTTATCAAAATAATTTCCTTTGGCTGAGTTGATGGGAAGTGTTCTATTGATTTATTGATTGGCTTCTTTATTATAACTTCTTCTGAGCTTCTGTAAAATGTTCCTGCAACTGCTCAGTACAACTGAGGTCATGTATATTTCATCTTTCATCACATAAGAGCTGGTAAATGGTCAACTGATGAGCCCAAGAATTGAATTTTAGAATTATTTAGCAGCCTTTGCAGAGACTTAACAGCATGGAATCTGACATTTCTTTTCGATAGGCTTCTGTGCATTATTTTCATACTAAGTCAACTTTAGATTTAGAACCACATATGTAGCCCAAGTTCATATCTTAAATGAGACAGATTGCCTGAGGCCTACAATAGCACTGTTTATGCTTAACTAAGACTTTGCCTTAGGAAATTGGTTTCCCAGCATACTACTATTTAGAAACAGTTTATAAAAGATGTGGCTACCTTGTAGAAGCAAATATACTTACAGTAGCAAAAAGTGACACCACATACAAGATAGGATATGGAAAAGCTATCTAAAGCAGATTTAAGAGCTCAAAAGCATAGCAAGCTGGGTAAGCTTTCTAGTTTATCTCAGTCATTCCTGAAGATATCACTGAGTACAATGATTATTCACAGCGATAACCTGATGAACCATCTAAAATTTTCATCAACTATTGATTTTTCTGAGATAAGGGGTACAGTAAGGTGGTGTGAGGATAAGGTCAGAGATAATTCCAGATTACATTTTATGCAAAGCTAATGGAATTCAGTTATAATTACACCCAGCATTTAGAAATGCATGCGCCACCCACAGGCCAGGCGCAGTGGCTTAGGCTTGTAATCCCAGCACCTTGGGAGGCTGAGGCAGGTGGATCACCTGAGATCAGGAGTTTGAGGCCAGTCTGGCCCACACGCTGAAACCCTATCTCTACTAAAAATACAGAAAAAAAAAAAATATATGAGCTGGACATGGTAGCGGCTGCCTGTAATCCCAGCTACTTGGGAAGCTGAGGCAGGAGAATCACTTGAACCTGGGAGGTGGAGGTTGCAGTGAGCCGAGATCGCGCCACTACACTCTGACCTGGGCAACAGAGACTCCATCTCAAAAACAAGAAAAAGAAAAAAAGAGGTACATGTACCACCCACAGATATTGCCCAAAAACTGGGTTGGGAGGAGCTTAATTACATGACAATTGGGTATTTCCTAATAAAATAGCCTGATATTATTGTCTTTTTCCCCCAAAGAACAAAATGTTTGTTTTTTGATGTTTATTAAAAATCTGCACTGTTCTGGACCAGAGGATTTAGAGATGAACAGAACAACCTACTTTCCCTCATGAAACTTACAGTCCATCAGGGAGAAAGACATCACACAGATGAATATTTAATTACACTTGTGATTAGAAAACAAGAATATATATTTAGGATAATTACTTAAAAAATGAAGTCTAAGATACCATGAGAGATTCCAAAAGGGAGCCCAACCTGCTCTGTGGGGTCATGAATTTCCTGGGTGATGAGAACTGGATGAGAACTCTCTTCCCCTTCCCATTCTTTCACTCTCAGAGGGAAGTTCTATTAGCAGAATGGTTAGCTGTCCATACGGTTTCTTACAAAAGGTGTCTCCTTTTGCTTAGACCAGGACACAGTTGCCTAAAGTGGTATTCCTGACCCTGTCTGTCCCCTCAATGGTTTTATTTGTCTTCGTAGCATTTATTATCTCCACTACATGTAAGTTTCATAAAGGCAGGGAATTTGATTCTCCATTGTATCTCCACTGCCCAGAACTATTCTTGGCATGTGGTAGCTACTCAGTAAGTATTTGTTGTATGAATAAATTGCTTTATCTTCTGTGGATTCCATCCTAATCACTTTTTCAGAGTCCTTTTACTATTACAATTAACTAATTAATTAAATTATTATTTTATATCTGCTTGGACTTTTCCAAGTCCAAAGTCTTGGACTTTTCCAAGTTGATTGTCATTTAATTATAATCATTCACATTTAACTTAAAATTTAAAAAACAATTTTAATTTCTCTCAACTCGTTTTTCCCCTTCAGCATTTCTAAACCCTGTCCAGTCTTCACTCTGCCCACACCACTCCACTAGAACCTCTCAGGTCCCACATGACTTCCATGTCATTGGACGTGATGGGCATTTGTCAGTCCTCATCTTATTTGACCATTCAGTAGCAGTGACCTCCATGATAATGCATTCCTGGTTTTCCTCTTACCTCTGTGACCCTTCTTTCTCTGTATACTTTGGAGATGTGTTTTCCTGTAATTCGCCATCATGTATTGACATTCTTCAGTGTTCATTGCTTGGCCATCATATTCTCCACCAAGGGCATTTAATAAATGCTTAGCACTATTCATAATAGCAAAGACATGGAAGCAACTTAACTGTCCCTCAGCAGTGGAGTGGATAAAGAAAATGTGGTACATATACACCATGGAATACTACACAGCCATAAAAAAAAGAATGAAATCATGCTCTTTGCAGTGACATAGATGCAACTGAAGGCCATTATTCTTGGTGAATTAACACAAGAGTAGAAAACCAAATACTGGGTTGTTGGCACCAAGATGGTGGAATAGGAACAGCTCCAGCCTCCAGCTCCCAGCATGAGCAACACAGAAGTCGGGTGATTTCTGCATTTCCAACTGAGGTACGGGGTTCATCTCACTGGGGCATGTCAGGCAGTCAGTGCAGGACAGTGGGTGCAGCCCAACGAGTGAGAGCCAAAGCAGGGCTAGGCATTGCCTCACCCGGGAAGTACAAGGGGGAAGGGAATTCCTTTTCCTAGCCAAGGGAAACCATGACACACAACACCTGGAAAATCGGGACACTCCCACACTAATACTGTGCTTTACCAAGGGTCTTAGCAAACGGCACACCAGGTGACTATATCCCATGCCTGGCTCGGGGGGTCCCACACCCACAGAGCCTCCCTCATAGCTAGCACAGCAGTCTGAGATCTAACTGCAGGACGGCAGCGAGGCTGGGGGAGGGGTGCCCACCATTGCTGAGACTTCAGTAGGTAAACAAAGAGGCCAGGAAGCTTGAACTGGATGGAACCCACCACAGCTCAAGGAGGCCTGCCTGCCTCTGTAGACTCCACCTCTGGGGACAAGTCATAGCTAAACAGAAAGCAGCAGAAACCTCTGCAGATATAAATGTCCCTGTCTGACAGCTTTGAAGAGAGTAGTGATTCTCCCAGCACGGAGGTTGAGATCTGAGAACGCACAGACTGCCTACTCAAGTGGGTCCCTGACCCTAGAATAGCCTAACTGGAGAGCCTAACTGGGAGTAACCTAACTGGAGTGGACCTCAAGCAAACTCCAGCAGACCTGCAACTGAGGGTCCTGACTGTTAGAAGGAAAACTAACAAATGGAAAGGACACCCACACCAAAACCCCATCTGTACGTCACCATCATCAAAGACCAAAGGTAGATGAAACCACAAAGATGTGGAAAAAGCAGTGCAGAAAAGCTCAAAATTCAAAAAATCAGAGCGCCTCTCTCCCTCCAAAGGAACGCAGCTCCTCGTCAGCAACAGAACAAAGCTGGACAGAGAATAACTTTGACAAGTTGAGAGAAGAAGGCTTCAGTCGATCAAACTTCTCAGAGCTACATGAAGAACTACGAACCCAGTGCAAAGAAACTAAACACCTTGAAAAAAGATTTGACGAATGGATAACTAGAATAACCAATACAGAGAAGTCCATAAATGACCTGATAGAGATGAAAACCATGACAGAAGAACTACGTGACAAATGCGCAAGCTTCAGTAACCAACTCGATCAACTGGAAGAAAGAGTATCAGAGATCAAAGATCAAATGAATGAAATGAAACAAGAAGAGAAGTTTAGAGAAAAAAGAGTAAAAAGAAATGAACAAACCCTCCAAGAAATATGGGATTATGTGAAAAGACCAAATCTATGTCTGATTTGTGTACCTGAAAGTGACAGGGAGAATGGAACCAAGTTGGAAAACACTCTGTAGGATATCATCCAGGAGAACTTCCCCAACCTAGCAAGGCAGGCCAACATTCAAATTCAGGAAAGACAGAGAATGCCACAAAGATACTCCTTGAGAAGAGCAACTTCAAGACACATAATTGTCAGATTCACCAAAGTTGAAGGAAAAAATGTTGAGAGAAAGGTCGCGTTACCCACAAAGGGAAGCCCATCAGACTAACAGCAGATCTCTTGGCAGAAACTCTACAAGCCAGAAGAGAGTGGGGGCCAATATTCAACATTCTTAAAGGAAAGAATTTTCAACCTAGAATTTCATATCCAGCCAAACTAAGTTTCATCAGTGAAGGAGAAATAAAATCCTTTACAGACAAGCAAATGCTTAGAGAGTTTGTCACCACCAGGTCTGCCCTATAAGAGATCCTGAAGGAAGCACTAAACATGGAAAGGAACAACCGGTACTAGCCATTGCAAAAACATGCCAAAATGTAAAGACCATCGATGCTAGGAAGAAACTACATCAACTAACATGCAAAATAACCAGCTAACATCATTATGACAGGATCAAGTTCACACATAACAATATTAACCTTAAATGTAAATGGGCTAAATGGTCCAATTAAATAAAACACACAGACTGGTGAATTGGATAAAGAGTCAAGAACCATTAGTTTGCTGTATTCAGGAGACCCATCTCACATGCAAAGACACACATAGGCTCAAAATAAAGGGATGGAGGAAGATCTACCAAGCAAATAGAAAACAAAAAAAGGCAGGGGTTGCCATCCTAGTCTCTGATAAAACATACTTTAAACCAACAAAGATCAAAAGAGACAAAGAAGGCCATTACATAATGGTAAAGGGATCAATTCAACAAGAAGAGCTAACTATCCTAAATATATATGCACCCAATACAATAGCACCCAGATTCATAAAGCAAGCCCTTAGAGACTTAAAAAGAGACTTAGACTCCCACACAGTAATAGTGGGAGACTTCAACACCCCACTGTCAACATTAGACAGATCAACAAGACAAAGTTAACAAGGATATCCAGGAATTGAATTCAACTCTGCCCCAAGCGGACCTAATAGACATCTACAGAACTCTCCACCCCAAATCAACAGAATATACATTCTTCTCAGCACCACATCGCACTTATTCCAAAACTGACCACATAGTTGGAAGTAAAGCACTCCTCAGCAAATGTAAAAGAACAGAAATTATAACAAACTGTCTCTCAGACCACAGTGCAATCAAACTAGAACTCAGGACTAAGAAACTCAATCAAAACCACTCAACCACATGGAAACTGAACAACCTGCTCCTGAATGACTGCTGGGTACATAATGAAATGAAGGCAGAAATAAAGATGTTCTTTGAAACCAATGAGAACAAAGATACAACATACCAGAATCTCTAGGACACATTTAAAGCAGTGTGTAGAGGGAAATTTATAGCACTAAATGCCCACAAGAGAAAGCAGGAAAGATCTAAAATTGACATCCTAACATCACAATTGAAAGAACTAGAGAAGCAAGAGCAAACACATTCAAAAACTAGCAGAGGCAAGAAATAACTAAGATCAGAGCAGAACTGAAGGAGACAGAGACACAAAAAAACCCTTCAAAAAATCAATGGATCCAGAAGCTGGTTTTTTGAAAAGATCAACAAAATTGATAGACCACTAGCAAGACTAATAAAGAAGAAAAGAGAGAAGAATCAAATAGACACAATAAAAAATAATAAAAGGGATATCACCACTGACCCCACAGAAATACAAACTACCATCAGAGAATATTATAAACACCTCTATGCAAATAAACTAGAAAACCTAGAAGAAATGGATAAATTCCTCTCCCAACACACACTCTCCCAAGACTAAACCAGGAAGAAGTTGAATCCCTGAATAGACGAATAGCAGGCTCTGAAATTGAGGCAATGATTAATAGCCTACCAACCAAAAAAAATTCCAGGACCAGACGGATTCACAGCTGAATTCTGCCAGAGGTACAAGGAGGAGCTGGTACCATTCCTTCTGAAACTATTCCAATCAATAGAAAAAGGGGGAATCCTCCCTAACTCGTTTTATGAGGCCAACATCATCCTAATACCAAAGCCTGGCAGAGACACAACAAAAAAAGATAATTTTAGACCAATATCCCTGATGAACATCAATGCAAAAATCCTCAATAAAACACTGGCAAACTGAATCCAGCAAAACATCAAAAAGCTTATCCACCATGATCAAGTGGGCTTCATCCCTGGGATGCAAGGCTGGTTCAACATAATGCAAATCAATAAACGTAATCCAGCATATAAACAGAACCACAGACAAAAACCACATGATTATCTCAATAGATGTAGAAAAGGCCTTTGACAAAATTCAGCAGCCCTTCATGCTAAAAACTCTCAATAAATTCGGTATTGATGGAACGCATCTCAAAATAATAAGAGCTATTTATGACAAACCCACAGCCAATATCATACTGAATGGGCAAAAACTGGAAGCATTCCCCTTAAAAACTGGCATAAGACAGGGATGCCCTCTGTCACCACTCCTATTCAGCATAGTGTTGGAAGTTCTGGCTAGGGCAATCAGGCAAGAGAAAGAAATAAAGGGCATTCAGTTAGGAAAAGAAGAAATCAAATTGTCCCTGTTTGCAGATGACATGATTGTCTATTTAGAAAACCCCATCATCTCAGCCCAAAATCTCAAGCTGATAAGCAACTTCAGCAAAGTCTCAGGATACAAAATTAATGTGCAAAAATCACAAGCATTCTTATACACCAATAACAGACAAACAGAGCCAAATCATGAATGAACTTCCATTCACAATTGCCTCAAAGAGAATAAAATGCCTAGGAATCCAACTTACAAGGGATGTGAAGGACGTCCTCAAGGAGAACTGCAAACCACTGTTCAGTGAAATAAAAAAGGACACAAACAAATGGAAGAACATTCCATGCTCATGGATGGGAAGAATCAATATCGTGAAAATGGCCATATTGCCCAAGGTAATTTATAGATTCAATACCATCCCCATTAAGCTGCCAATGACTTTCTTCACAGAATTGGAAAAAACTAAAGTCCATATGGAACCAAAAAAGAGGCTGCATTGCCAAGATAATCCTAAGTCAAAAGAACAAAGCTGGAGGTATCACGCTACCTGACTTCAAACTATACTATGAGGCTACAGTAACCAAAAGAATGTGGTGCTGGTGCAAAAAAACAGATATATAGACCAATGGAACAGAACAGAGCCCTCAGAAATAATACCTCACATCTGCAACCATCTGATCTTTGACAAATCTGACAAAAACAAGAAATGTGGAAAGGATTCCCTATTTAATAAATGCTGCTGGGAAAACTGGCTAGCCATAAGTAGAAAGCTGAAACTGGATCCCTTCTTTACTCCTTACATGAAAATTAATTCAAGATGGATTAGAGACTTAAATGTTAGACCTAAAACCCTAAAAACCCTAGAACTAGGTAATATCATTCCAGACATAGGCATGGGCAAGGACTTCATGTCTAAAACACCAAAAGCAATGGCAACAAAAGCCAAAATTGACAAATGGGATCTAATTAAACTAAAGAGCTTCTGCACAGCAAAAGAAACTACCATCAGAGTGAACAGGCAACCTACAGAATGGGAGAAAATGTTTGCAATCTACTCATCTGACAAAGGGCTGATAATCCAGAACCTACAAAGAACTTAAGCAAATTTACAGGAAGAAAACAAACCACCCCATCTAAAAGTGGGCAAAGGATGTGAACAGACACTTCTCAAAAGAAGACATTTATGCAGCCAACAGACACATGAAAAAATGCTCATCATCACTCGCCATCAGAGAAATGCAAATCAAAACCACAATGAGATACCATCTCACACCAGTTAGAGTGGCAATCATTAAAAAGTCAGGAAACAACAGGTGCTGGAGAGGATGTGGAGAAACAGGAACACTTTTACACTGTTGGTGGGACTGTAAGCTAGTTCAACCATTGTGGAAGACAGTGTGGCGTTTCCTCAAAGATCTAGAACCAGAAAAACCATTTGACCCAGCCATCCCATTACTGGGGATATACCCAAAGGATTATAAGTCATGCTGCTATAAAGACACATGCACACGTATGTTTATTGCGGCACTATTCACAATAGCAAAGACTTAGAATCAACCCAAATGTCCATCAGTGACAGACTGGATTAAGAAAATGTGGCACATATACCCCATGGAATACTGTGCAGCCATAAAAAAGTTCATGTCCTTTGTAGGGACATGGATGCAGCTGGAAACCATCATTCTCAGCAAACTATTGCAAGAACAGAAAACCAAATACCGCATGTTCTCACTTGTAGGTGGGAATTGAACAATGAGATCACTTGGACACAGTAAGGGGAACATCACACACCAGGGCCTGTTGTGGGGTGGGGAGAGGGGGGAGGGATAGCATTAGGAGATATACCTAATGTAAATGACGAGTTAATGGGTGCAGCACACCAACATGGCACAGGTATACATATGTAACAAACCTGCATGTTGTGCACATGTACCCTAGAACATAAAGTATAATAATAATAAAAAAAGAAAACCAAATACTGTATGTTCTCACTTGTAAGTGGAAGCTAAACATTGGGTTCACATGGACATAAAGATGGCAACAATAGACACTGGGGACTACTAGAAGGGCTAGTAGGGTGGGGGTCAAGGATTGGAAAACTAACTCTTGGCTACTATGCTCACTACCTGGGCAACAGGTTCAGTTGTACTCCAAACCTCAGCATAATGAAATATACCCTGGTAACAAACCTGCATATGTACCCTATGAATCTAAATAGAAGTTGAAATTACAAAAAATAAATTGCTCAGAGCTGCAATAACCATCCAAATAGCAACTTACAAATGTGTATATTTAGTTAGTAACTCTTTTCCAAGTTCCAGATTGATGTGTCCCAAATACCTACCAAAAAATTTAAAATTAGCTAGGCATGGTAATGTGTGCCTGTAGTCCTAGCTGACTTGGGAGGTTGAGGCAGAAGGATCACTTGAGCCCAGAAAGATGAGGCTGCAGTGAGCCATGATCATGCCAGTGCACTCCAGCTTGGGTGACAGAGAGACAGAGAGAGAGAGAGGCAGAGAGAGAGAGAGAGAGAGAGAGAGAGAGAGAGAGACCATGTCTCAAAAAAAAAAAAAAAAAAAAAAAAAAAAACTCAACATGCCCTCAAACTTTTTTTCATGATCAGACTGGGTCCAGAAGAGGAAAACAAATACTTCCAGATAGGGTTTTCTTCAAGTTCCCATCTTAGTAAATGGTATCCTTTTATAAAAACCGGAAAACTGGGAGTTAACTTTGATTCAGCCTTCTTCCTCACTGCTCCATATTCAATCTTTGATTAAGCCTTGACACTTTTACCTTCTAAATAGTTCTAGAATCCAGTCACTTCTCTTCAGTGCTGCTGTAGTCATTCTCATCTTTTATAGGTCATTACTAAAGCCTCCTCACCAGTTTCTTCAATTCTCATCTTGACCCTGTCTCAATCAAGAGTCATCTTTTTTTGTGTGTGTGACTTTTTACTTGAAATCCTACAGATTTACAGAAAAGCTGCAAAAACAGTACAAGCAATTCCTGATTGCCTTTACCAGTTGATTGGCATTTTAACAAATTTGCTTTATCATTTCCTCTTGATATGTATACACATAATTTTTTTCTGACCCATTTGAGAGTGAGATGCAGGCATGATGCTCCTCACCCGTAAATGCTTGAGTGTATTTCCAAAGAGCAAGGACATCGTCTAACATAACCATGATACAAAAATCAACAAGAATTTACGTTGATAGTATACCATTGTCTAATCTGTATACCTTATACATATGTCTCCACTTTTGCCAATTCATAATTCACTATGAAACCCGTTATAGCAAAAGAGAGAAATGGTAATTTCTAGTCCAGGATCTCATCCAGATCCTATCCACATTGTATTTAGCTGTCATTTCTTCAGACTCCTTTAATCTGGAAGACTTTCCCAGTCCATGTTTTATGACCTTGAGGTTTTTAAGAGTATGTCCAATTATTTCATATAATGACTTTCAATTTGGGTTTGTCTGATGTTCCCTCATGATTAGGTTGGGGTTATTGTTTTTGGTAGGAATACCATGCTGATGGTGGCATCTATTATCAGAAGGCACATGGTTCCGTTTTTCCCACAATCATCTTTTAGAAGCACAAATCTAATCTTATATTACTTGTTTAAATTATTCTACTACAAAGACACTTGCACACGTATGTTTACTGCGGCACTATTCACAATAGCAAAGACTTGGAATCAACCCAAATGTCCATCTGTGACAGACTGGATTAAGAAAATGTGGCACATATACACCATGGAATACTATGCAGCCATAAAAAAGGATGAGTTTGCGTCCTTTGTAGGGACATGGATGCAGCTGGAAACCATAGAAGAGAAAACCAAACACCGCATGTTCTCACTCATAGGTGGGAACTGAACAATGAGATCACTTGGACTCGGGAAAGGTAACATCACACACTGGGGCCTATCATGGGGAGGGGGAAGGGGGGAGGGATTGCATTGGGGAGTTATACATGATATAAATGATGAATTGATGGGTGCTGACGAGTTGATGGGTGCAGCACACCAACATGGCACAAGGATACATATGTAACAAACCTGCACGTTATGCACATGTACCCTAGAACTTAAAGTATAATAATAAAAAAAAGAGAGAAATAAAGACATATACCCTTAGAAATTTAAAAAAGCCGGGCGCGGTGGCTCAAGCCTGTAATCCCAGCACTTTGGGAGGCCGAGACGGGCGGATCACGACGTCAGGAGTTCGAGACCATCCTGGCTAACACGGTGAAACCCCGTCTCTACTAAAAAATACAAAAAGCTAGCCGGGCGAGGTGGCTGGCGCCTGTAGTCCCAGCTACTTGGGAGGCTGAGGCAGGAGAATGGCGTAAACCCGGGAGGCGGAGCTTGCAGTGAGCTGAGATCCGGCCACTGCACTCCAGCCCGAGCGACAGAGCAAGACTCTGTCTCAAAAAAAAAAAAAAAAAAAACCTTTCAGTGTTTCAGTGGTTTTTCATTGCTCTTAGGACAAACACCACACTCATCTCAGTGTATCAGGCTTCACGCCTGCCCTTCCAGTACCTTCTTTATAGTCTGCCTCTTGTTCTTTGTTTCCTTCTATTAAATAGTTTCAAAGAAATCTTCTGACTCTTTCCTCAGAGCAGTCACATATATTGTTTTTCCAGCTTGGAAGACTCTGTGAGATCATCCATGACTACAGTTTTGATGTAGGAAGGACATAATGATGGCATTCTAGCTGGATGGGGACTGGGAGGGAGTGTCTTGGAATCTGCTCAAAGTTCCATGTGAATAAATGAATAACCTTCATGGAAGCTGTCCATGCCAAGGACTGGTGGTGAAAAAGACTGAAGGAACCTGCTAGGCCGTTCACCATGGAATACGACACAGCCAGAAAAAAGGAACAAAATCATGCCCTTTGCAGTGACATGGATGCAGCTGGAGGCCATTATTCTTGGTGAATTAACATAAGAACAACGGAAAACCAAATTCTGTATGTTCTCACCTGTAAGTGGGAGCTAAACTTTTTCTAGTCCCTCAGGCCCTGCCCCCAGTTTCCCCTTGACTCTGCTCCTGTCCAGATCTCAACTCAGTCCTCGTGTCCCCAGGGAAATCTTTTGATGCTACCTCCACTTGTCCCCATCAGTTTGCATGCTGACTGGATTCGTGTGCCTTGCCTGCTTCCTCAGGAGGAGGGAGTATATTGCTCACGGTCCTATCGCTGGCACCTAGTTCTGTCACCAATATCTTGATTCCTAAATCAGTGAATGAAAAGATGAACACCTTACTGACCTGCAACACTCCACCCTGTGATGAGGCTCTTCCCTGTTTCCTTCTTCTTGAAAGACCTCCTCCACCTTCACTTCCTAACTCCTATTTTCTGCTCTACCACCTCACTGCAAACTGTCAAGAGTGCCCTTTCTGTGAACCCATGGCACCTCCTGTGTACCCCTGTCAGAACTCTTATTTTATTCTGGTGTAATGACTCCCTATACTAGATTGCAAACTCCTAAAAGGAAAGGATTATCTATTTACTGTCATTCCAACACTTTGCACTGAGTATTAAGCTTGTTAGTATTTTTTGAATAAATGAATGAATGGACTCATGCCTCTTTCATTTTTATTCTGTGATTATAAAAGTAATACATTTCATACCTGGATGTGGTGGTATGTATCTGTAGTCCCAGCTACTCGGAAGGCTGAGACTTGAGCCCAGGAGTTCGAGTCTGCGGTGGGCTGTGATCTCACAAGTGCATTCCAGCTTGGGCGACAGAGTAAGACTGTGTCTCTAATAAAAATTAAAAATAAATTGCGGGCCAGGCGTGGTGGCTCACGCCTGTAATCCCAGCATTTTGGGAGTCCCAGACGGGCGGATCCTGAGGTCAGGAGATCGAGACCATCCTGGCTAAAGTGGTGAAACCCCATCTCTACTAAAAATACAAAAAATTAGTCGGGCGTGGTGGTGGTCGCCTGTAGTCCCAGCTACTCGGGAGGCTGCGGCAGGAGAATGGCAGGAATCCAGGAGGCGGAGGTTGCAGTGAGCTGAGATCGCGCCACAGCACTCCAGCCTGAGCGACAGAGCAAGACTCCACCTCAAAAAATAAAGAAAGAAATTGTGTATAATGTTCAATCTTCTTTTCAGTATTTTCCTAGGCAATAGATTACTTGTCTAAGGTTATTTTGCTTTTAAGGATTAAAGTTCAACTGTGTAAACTTCGTAAACAAGGGGATAGAGACCTTTCCACAGAAATCTTAGAATAATTTACCTATTTTTCCAAAATAAACAATTACTTTAAAAATCTTTTATACTTTTTTTTGACTAAAAATTTTAATGGTATCCTTTTTTCCTAAGAAATGTTAGTAAAATAGCGGGTGCCAAGATGTGCTCTTCTACAATCTTTTTTTGAGGGGGGCGGGGCACCTTTACCTCCCTTGTTTTATTAGATTGATTTCTTTCTTTTTTCTTTTTTTTTTTTTAGATAGAATTTTGCTCTTTTTGCCCAGGCTGGAGTACAGTGGTGCTATCTTGGCTCACTGCAACCCCTGCTTCCCAGGTTCAAGTGATTTTCCTGCCTTGGCCTCTCAGGTAGCTGGGATTACAGGCAAGCACCACCATGCCCATATAATTTTGTATTTTTATTAGAGACAGGATTTCTTCATGTTGGCCAGGCTGGTCTCGAACACCTGACCTCAGGTGATCCACCCACCGCTGCCTCCCAAAGTGCTGGGATTATAGGCATGAGCCACCGTGCCCGACCATTTTATTAGATTTCTGTGGAAAGATCTCTATCTCCTTGTTTACAAAGTTTACACCATCGAACTTTGTAATCATTAAAAGCAAAAAACGAAGTCCCTTCCCCTTTGGTAACTTAAAATTTACTCTTTGTGATTTATTCATTAACTCATTGGAACACAGTAAGCAAATATTTTCATCTCTATAGTCAGCATCCCTTTGCCATGTGGTAATGTATTTGCATCCCTTTGTCATTGGCACTATTGTCACAACGTGGTCATGATTTCCTTTGAGCATTCAGTCTCATCTACTAGCAGTGGCTCTAACCCAAAGTAATCACCCAGGTATAATAGATGGCTTTGTTGTTATTAAAAAATGTTTTCCAGGAATAAACCACAACACCTAAAAATTTTGCTTTTTAAAAAATTAGTTATATTCTAATAAGCAACTTACTATTTCTAAACGTTTGTTGAGAACAGCTAACTGCATCTGTCATCTGATTTGTGTGGGTCTGATGGGGAACAGTGTGTGTGTCCTTTGATCCAGTTATCTTTGTAAAGGGAAGTTGATATTTACAACCTTGTTTTAGAGAGTTAACATGCATGAAATGAGAACAGTGTCCACATTGTCTTGTCATTACACTTTTATTGGAATACTTGCTTTCTTAATCTGATCTGATAGCAAATATATTTTTCAAGAAGTAAGAAGTCTTCAAAATATATGACTATGAAATGAGGTGAGAATTAAAACAACCAATGGTAATAGCATATTTTTCTGAAAAGTTAGTTCAGAAAACTCCCAGAGTTTATTAGAAAAACTTTTTTAAAAACTCCCAGAGTAAAAAAAAAAAGGTGTGATTTATACCAGTCAAATTTGATTCTCTCAGTAGTGATTTTCTTTTTTTGTTTTTTTTTAGACAGTGTCTCATTTCAAAACAAGATCCTACTTTGTTGCAGTGGCACGATCATGGCTTCCTGCAGCCTTGACTTCCTGGGCTCAAGCAGTCCTCCCTCCTTGACCTCCCAAGTAGTTGAGACTACAAGCATGTACCACCACAGCCTGCTAATTTTTTAATTTATTGTAAAGACAGGGTCTCACTATGATGCCCAGGCTGGGCTCAAACTCCTGGGTTCAAATGATCCTCCCACCTTGGCCTCCCAAAGTGCTGAGATTACAGGTGTGAGCCATTGCACCTGGCCTCCAGTAGTGATTTTCATTCTCTAATATAAATCAGTATTCTCACTTTTGGATAAATAAAGGCAAAATGTAAATAGTTCATCTAGATAAAGGGTATGTGAGAGTCCATTGTATTCACATCCTTGCAACTTTTCTGTAAGTTTGGAATTAATGTCAAAATTATTTGCACCAACCTAATAATTAAAACTTAACCCCCACCCCCGGCTGTGTGCAGTGGCTCACACCTATAATCCCAGCACTTTGGGAGGCTGAGGCGGGTGGATCATGAGGTCAGGAGATCGAGACCATCCTGGCTAACACGGTGAAACCCCGTCTCTACTAAAAATACAAAAAATTAGCTGGGTGTGATGGCGGGCACCTGTACTCTGGAGGCTGAGGCAGGAGAATGGCGTGAACCCAAGAGGCGGAGGTTGCAGTGAGCCGAGATTGCACCACTGCACTTCAGCCTGGGTGACAGAGCGAGATCCCGTGTCAAAAAACGATGACAACGACAACAACAAACTTACCCCCACCCCCAATTCTCACTTTTTTCTGAAAATGGATGCGTTTATGTTTTATTCAGGTTTTTAACCATTTCTAAAAGATTCACAGATATTCACATATTTATGCTTTTATGTTGACTTTCATACCTATCATCTAATTACAGACTTAGCATCTGATCAAATTATTTTGAGAAGAAGAAGAGAGACCTTACAGATACTTGGTTTCTGATTCTTTTAGTCCTGCACCCTTACTTTGTCCTTAACTTTTGCATCACAGAAGGTAATTTTGTAGTGAGTGCTGAAATCCTTTTGCCATCCAACTTGGAATCCTGATGGGCTTTTTCTTCACACATTACCTTGGTCATTAAGCTTTTAATTTTACCAGCATACTGTTTTCTCTCCTGAGTTATTGGCACTTTCAGCTTGCGTTATATTTCTTCTAGTCAACTAGTAGTACACAGTTAAATCTTTAGATTACTAGTAGTAAATGATTTTTTAATTCAGATTTTTAAAATGTAACATACACATGAAATTGACCTCATCTGCTAGAAGCTGTTCACTTTAGACATGGTGTCATTTTGTAATACTTGGGAAAACTAGCTTCATTCTCCAGAATTGGAAACTCAAGTCACAGGTGACAGGTGACTAATCCACTTGTAAAGCTGTGAACCCAAAGCATGGATTGGACTGGAATTCGGGTATTCGTGTTTGTGGTGAATGCTGACGGGTAGATAGTAGGGCAGTGTTCTCACCAGAGCTCCTATCCTCTCTGCATCTGTTTTTTCATCTGCAATAAGATGACGCCTGTTCTGTCCTGTCCTAAGGACTGGGGTCAAACACATGGGAAAGAAGATGGAGTGATTGGACAACTATAAAAGGCTCTCATGTCTCATCTTTATTTTTTATTATTCTGCATGCGATTCTTTTAGTTTTTCCAATTTTCCGCCAAACTGTTTGACCTTTTAATATCCTATTGCCACATAATTTTTAAGCTTGATACAACATGGTTATTTCTCTTATATTTGATTGGTATTTAGAGTAAGAACTACTACCAGTAATTTCAAACTGTTCTTAACTTTATGGAGACAGTGCAGTTACCATGAAATCATTGAGGATTATAATCTATCTAGGTTAATTTAATCTTAATATTTTGTTTTGCAGTCCCAGGCTGTCCAATCTTCCTGGCTGGTCCCTGAAGGATGGAAATGCTTTCTTGGACAAGGTAATATCTAAGACTACAAACAAAAGCCTATCTATACACAGTGGAAAGTTATCTTCTCATACCAGAGCCACCCTGTAGTAGTGTGACTGATGGCTTTTTTTTTTTTCCCTCTCTGAAAAACCCCAAGATCTATGCTGGGGTCTTCAGGACATGGTAGCTACTATTTTTAAGTGCCTTTTAGAGAATGTCACTGTTCTGATTCAGATCCATTTTGCTCACATGTAGAAATTTAAGTACTTCTGCTGCAAATACCTTTTATCACCACAGAAAGAAAACTGTTATTTCTAGGATTGCAATGAGTGTTTCAAAGACAAGGTTTTTTAAAGAATCAATCCAGTTCATTTTGTGATTGGAAAGAGTAAAACCTCTTTTTAAATAACTTTAAAATCCTCAAGTAGATGAGTTTTAAACTGCTTCTATCAAGGGTCAGATCAGGTAGGGCTTTGTAAAAAGCTTGGTTCTTTTTGGGGTAACGAGAGGCCACAGAAGGTTACAGAAGGACGGTGGCATTGTCGGATTGGAACACTCTAGCCACTGTGTGGGGAATGGTCTGAGGAGCAGAGTGTTTCACTTCCCTGGCAGTGCCTTCGTGTGCAGGGGACAGTGCTCTTAGGTAAATTTGAGTAGAGGGTCTCCTACGCTATGATGTGACCCCATTTCAGCCTGTCCTGATAGCCTAGAATGGATAATCTTTATAGATGATTTAAAAAAAAAAAAAAAAACAGTTCTAGGAATCTGGGATTTGGAGTCCTATTACGACTTTAATGACTGACTACACCTAAAATAAATGGCTTAAATTACTTCTTTCTCCTCGAGGCTGTTACATTTTTGACATTAGGTTATCTTTCCAGTAATTTCTTCCTCGGATCAATAGTTAGACAGTTACTTAATAAATGAAAGACTAAAGCTACCAAAAAATATTCCAACTATAAGCTAGTCAAACTTTGTACTAAAATCAGAGGTATAGGAATGTTAAAGACTATAAAGCCCCCTCAGGCCACTTCTTAGTCCCCTAAATCATTCTTCCTTTCCTCAGTTTCACATTTGAAAAACTAAGAGTTTAAAGATGCTTAACATGATTCATCTAAATAAAGCATTTTCTCTTATAATAGATACTATTAAATAAAGAGGTGTTCTTTTTACAGAGTTAATTCCTGTAACTGCACTGTAGCCTCAAGTACAAGCCAAATGCATAATTTGAAACCAGATTTTCTTCAGAGCTGACTGTAAAATTATGTGACATTCAGAAACCTGTGCACCTGATTTCAGCCTGAGTCTCCTGCTGGCTATAAATCATTGTTCCCTGCAAAAGGCTCTGAAGCATCCCATTACTGGCGCATTGTGAGCGAAATGACTTGCATGTGTATGTGGGAGTATTTCATTAGAAGGGAGTGGTGAATAAAATACAGTGACATTGTAAGTGTTTGGAATGGCAAATGTGCTTCCACAGGCCAGGAAGGATGAGAGCCTGCAAGGAGACTTCATCATATGCCCTGTCCTGAAATGTAGCATTATGGGGAAGAAGATTACATAGCCCATTTAAGGCCAGGCAAAGCTTTGAAATTTCCCATGATTTGTCTTTAATCATTTTTAACCTCATCCTAAGGGAGTGGGGAGTCTTCTCCCATTAAACATAATTGCTCATTTGTTTTTAGCTGGCAGGTACATTGTAATTAAGAACAGTGTCCAGTCTCCTTTCAGCTCAGCCTGTCACTAGTTAAATGGTACTCATCTAAGGAGATGAACCAGAGTGTAGAGTGGAAGGCAAGGGGAGGAAATTGTCTATCAAGGTTCTGATATGAGACTTATAAAATTCAAAAGTACTATGTAGTCAGTGC
This sequence comes from Piliocolobus tephrosceles, assembly GCF_002776525.5. Classification (NCBI taxonomy): domain Eukaryota; kingdom Metazoa; phylum Chordata; class Mammalia; order Primates; family Cercopithecidae; genus Piliocolobus; species Piliocolobus tephrosceles. The sequence continues at coordinate 27,122,505 of NC_045440.1, read as the reverse complement.
CCTATTTTCAGATAAAGATTGAGAGTAAAATCATTCAGACTCTGATATGTAACTGTAGATACATGTATATATAGATACATACAATATATGTTGAGTGACTAATGGAAACATGATAGAACAAAATTGCAAAAGTATCTTTCCCTTTCTGGAAAGAGCAAAGGAAACTGTCAACCACATTCTATCTTTTACTGGTTTCAGTGTGAAGTCATAGGTAGCTTTAACCTTGATGGTGCAAAAAATTCACTGTGGACTTCAGTTTAAAGTGTCAGTGAGAGGAGAAAGCATTAGTGGCCTTCAGGAGGCATCATAGCAGACCCTATTGGTAGCCCACCCATATCTCTCGGACTTCGCTGTTTCACTGTCATCTGTCATAATTCCATCTGCCAGTGTCTGTATGGCTTTGCCTGAGGGTTTTTTTTCCTGAGGCTGCACAAAATGCTGGAGTTGGTATATAAACATTTCAGCCCCATTGCTCCTCAGTGGGATAATTCAGAGCTGTCTGTGTTAGACCATTTCTGAGTTTCCCCATGGGGATAAGTTCCAGTTGCCCCAAGTTGTATGTGGCTCAGTGACAAAGCCATTATCTGTCACCTTCCTTTGCACTGATCACTTCTCCACTCTGTTTTCTCAGCACCTCCCATATGAACTACCTTCTGTCACACTCTTTTCTCAGGGTCAGCCTGTGGGGGAAAGACAGGTTTATTAAATTTGGTGGGTCATGGGTGGGGTGAGAAGTTGGACTATATCTATTTCTTTATACATATGCTTTTTTCTTTTGAATAAATACATTTGGTTTATAATGCTAAATAAATGGTATGTTCTGCAAGGAAAAACATTATATTCGTGGTGCTGGTGGTGGTTGTGGTGGAGGTGGAGGTGGCAGTGGTAGAGGTGGAGGTGGTGGTGGTGGTGGTGGTGGTGGTGGTGGTGGTGGTGGTGGTGG
>NC_045440.1:27109324-27121552 GCF_002776525.5 Piliocolobus tephrosceles | reverse complement strand
GGTGGTGGTGGTGGTGGTGGTGGTGGTGGTGGTGGTGGTGGTGGTGGTGGAGGAGGTAGTGGTGGTAGTTGTGGTAGCGGAGGAGGTAGTGATGGTGGTAGTGCTGGTGGTGGATGCTGAATCCCTGTTTCAGGCTCTTGACCCTCCCTCCTTACGTCCCCCTTTCCTCCCAACCCTTGGTAGGTAGAGAAAAAGCCTCTAAACAGTTTATGTAGGGCCATGACTCCTAGCCTGACAGCATAACAGAATCACTGGAGGTGCTTATTATAAACACACATTCCATGGCCTCATCCCCAGTTTCTGATCCCTTCAGTCTTAGATGGGGCCAGGGATCTTTTTTATAATCCATGTCCCCACATAATTCTGGTGTTGCTAGTACAGTTTGCATGCCTTATTTGGAAACCACTGGATTGTGGGTTATGGGAACAGCACATACCCATGCATGGAAGAGGTTTCAAAAAATGTGCATTCAAGTCCTGAGTCTGCAACCAACCAGCATTTTACCCTTAATAAGACACTTGGCTTGCGTGAGCCTAAACACAGGACAGCTGGCCTAATAACCTCCCAGCTTCCCTCCAACTCTAGTAGTTTGTGATTCTTCATGAAAAGTTTTGTTTGAGGAGTATATTTATTTGGTCCTGTATGTACTGGATATCTCTTCCTTTTATTTTTCTTCTCATTTCTTTTAGGAGCTAAAAGAGTGCTCGGGTCATGTATTTGTGGATTCTGTGCCTGAATTCTGTTTACCAGAGGTAAGATTAAGGTGAATCTTATTGTAGATACAAACCTTATTATGTAATTGCTCAAAATGAAGTCAAGAAATAATTTCAAGAGGCTTAGCTTCCTGTTTTCAAGTTTAAATGAATCTGTTATTCCAGGCATATTGTTACACAGCCAAAATGTGATCATTTAGCAGCTTTTTATATTGTCTGTAAGTCATTTACGTCACTCTCTTCTTCCTATTTCCTTTTCTTTCTGTAATCCCCACTAATACTCCTACTAGGGCATAGTTTTGAGCAAGGTAAGGAAATAACTCAAGCCTATGTGCTTAGATTAGCCATATGTGTCCTGGTCTTGCTTTATGGTGGATAACTGACAATTGCTATTATTTAGCCAATGCCAGTAAACTGTAAAAATTCTTGCTGACTTAAAATACCATATTTAATATTGTTTGAAATTCATAGATTCTGAACTGAGTCATAGAAAACAGTTACTTATTATTATCATAATGAGACTTATTGTTAGGGTGTGGGGCCAGTTTCATCCTTTCAAAGGAAACTAAGATCAGTTTCCGTTTGTTTTAAAGGCAGCTAATCTCAGCTGAGAGACCTAATTCCCAGAGTAGCCTAGATGTGGTTCTTAACAGACATGTGAAACGTGGAAAGCCGGAGCTGCTCCCAGTTTCATGAGAAGGTGCCATCCTCTTTTTTCCATATGCCCAGTGGATCACAGTACCTGTAGAAAATACTTCCACAGATTCAGGGCCATAGAGAAAAAGAATTTGGAGTGCAGTTTCTCTTATTTTTGTTTTCTCTTCTTCCTTCTCTTTCCATTTCTAAGCTTTGTTTAATATCCTGTAGATCAACATTTTTATCTCTCTTGGAAGTATGTGTATGTGTCTTTGAGGGTACCAGAGCAAACAGAAAAAGAAACACAGACAAACTTGGTAATTGAAGTTGGCAGATAAGGGAGAAAGTTTGAGATTTAGTAGTAAGCCTAAAGCTGAAGGAATCCAAGAATCCAAAGCTCTCCCTCACCGTTAACCAAAGTCATTTTGTCATCCTCATTTGTCACTTAGGAATTGGTAGGGCAGTTCGCCATCTGTTTGAAGATTCCTGATCCTAGGTGCTACATTTGTTTTCAGTTGACCACGTGTAATACTGACTGTCAGCCTTCCGTTTATGGACACCACTGTAGAATTTATGAATTGGTGTTCCGATGGCTTTCTGACTTGCTCTATAGGATACTCAGCTTTTAAATTAGACAGTTACCATTCCACAGTTCACTTTTGCCAAGCTAAAGGATTATTGATATATTTAGGGTTCTAGAGCCATATACATTTTTTCAGGCAAGATTTTAGGGCACTAATTAGTAATAGTCACTGTTTTAAGGTAGAGCCAGGCCTTGTATGATTGGAAAAAAAATGGGAGAGTAATGGAAGCAGGAGAGAGACACTTATTATAGCCCAGTCTTCACTGACTTGTGGGTGAGCCACACAGCCATAGTCCCAATCATCATGAAATTTACAAACTAGTGCAAATAGCTTATATATCTTTGTATCCCAGTACAGTACGCAACCAGCAAATGAGGGTTGTTTTGATTGAATTTATGGTCTGTAGAAAGAACCCCAAGTGTTGGTATACAGCAGTTTTAAAGATAGACTAATCTTTACTGGATTCCATTGAGTGAACATATGTAAGTAAATATGTTAGTACAGTTGACCCTTGAACAATACGAGTTTGAACTGGGAAAGTCCACTTACATGTGGAGTTTTTCATTATGACAATTTGAAAAAACTTGCAGATGAACTACATAGTCTAGAAATAGCAAACAAATTAAGAAAATATTAGACATTCATTAATTCATAAAGTATGTATAGAAACTAGTCTATTTTCTCATTTGCCACCATAAAGTATACACAAATTTGTTATGAAAAGAGAATTTCTTTTTTCTTTTTTTGAGACAGAGTCTCGCTCTGTCACCTAGGCTGGAGTATGTACAGTGGCATAATCTTGGATCATTGCAACCTCAGCCTCCCATGTAGCTGGGATTACAGGTGCCCACCACTATGCCCAGCTAATTTTTGTATTTTTAGTAGAGACAGGGTTTCACTATGTTGACCAGGCTGGTCTTAAACTCCTGACCTCGGGTGATCCACCCACCTCGGCCTCCCAAAGTGCTGGGATTACAGGCGTGACCCACCACGCCCAGCCAATAATTTTTTTTCATTGACTCTATTGCCCGGGCTGGAGTGCAGTAGTTCGATCTCAGCTCACTGCAACCTCCGCCTTCCTGGCTCAAGCCATCCTCCCACCTCAACCTCCCAAGTAGCTGGGACCACGGATGCACACAGCCACACCCTGCTAATTTTGTATTTTTTGTAGAGAGGGGTTTTGCCTTGTTGTCCAAGCTGGTCTTGAACTCCAGAGCTCAAGCAATCTGCGTCAGCCTCCCAAAGTGCTCGAATTATAGGTTTGAGCCACCACGTCCAGCTGAAAAAGTTAAAATTTATCAAAACTATGCACACCAACATTTACAGACCGTACATGACACGATTTGCACTCGAAAGAAACATAAACAAGCATTAAGATTCAGTATTTAATCACATGCATAAAACTGTAGTACAGTATATAACTTCATAGCCACCTCCTGTTGCTGTTGTGGTGAGCTCAAGTGTCTGCTAAAACACTACGTGATGCCAGTCATCTCCATGTGAGCAGTTCCCCTCTCCTGTAAATTGCGTATTGCAGTAAAGAGTGATCTCTCGCAGTTCTCATGGATCTTGCGTCATGTTTAATGCAGTACCGTTAACCTTGAATAACACCATGGGACCCATATGAAGTGCCGCTGGTGATGCTTGAAGTACTCCCAAGAAGCAAAGTCGTGGCATTACAAGGAAAAGTTGAAGTGCCTGATATGTAGATTGAAGTCTGCAGCTGATATTGCCCACCATTTCAAGACAAATGACAAATTCCTAGATGCCATTAAGAAAATCACTGAGGAGAAAGACTATCTGCCTGAAGGAGTTTTTAATGCAGATGAAAGTGTCCTAATCTGGGAGAAAATGTTACAAAAAAACATTTATTAGGAAGAGAAGTGAGTTCCAACACTTAAGGCAGGAAGGGATCGGCTTACAATAAGGACCATTGTAAAAAAGGACCATTGTTAAAAAAAAAAAGGAAAAATAAAAGAAAAACAAGAGAAAACACATGAAGCTGTCACTGTAGCTACACCAGCAGGCATGAAAACTTGTACTTCTTGTGAAATATATTTTTACCTTGTATTGAAAATGCAGCATTACGTGTGTGCAAGTCTTAACAGACATGTGAAACGTGGAAAGCCGGAGCTGCTCCCAGTTTCATGAGAAGGTGCCATCCTCTTTTTTCCATATGCCCAGTGGATCACAGTACCTGTAGAAAATACTTCCACAGAAAAGCATACCTGTAGACTCTGTAAGAAAAGCATACCTGTAGACTCTGATGTGATTCAAGAAAAAGTGAAATCATTGTATGACAACTTAAAGCAAAAGGAAAGCTTAAAAAAATGTCAAGATAACAGGAAAAGCAGTTTCCTCCAGCCAAGAGACAGCAGACAAATTCCTAGATGCCATTAAGAAAATCACTGAGGAGAAAGACTATCTGCCTGAACGAGTTTTTAATGCAGATGAAAGTGTCCTAATCTGGGAGAAAATGTCACAAAAAAACATTTATTAGGAAGAGAAGTGAGTTCCAACACTTAAGGCAGGAAGGGATAAGCTAACTCTACTGTTTTGTGCAAATGCACTCGGGTTTTTTTGTTTGTTTGTTTGTTTAATCAGGACTGCCTTTATCTATAAAGTGGCCAACCCCTGATCCTTGAAGGAAAAAGATAAACACTAGTTGCCAGTCTTTGGCTTGTACAACAAGAAGGCCTGGACAGCGAGAACCGCTTTTCAGGATCGGTTCCATTGATGCTTTGTCCCTGAAGTCAAGAAGTACCTTGCCACTAAGGGACTGCATTTTAAAGTTCTTTCAGTATTGGACAATGCCTCTGGCCACCTATAATCCCATGAGTTCAACTCCAAAGGTGTCAGAGTGGTCTAATGCCCTAAACACACCATCACTAATTCAGCCTCTAGATCAGGAGGTCATAAGAACCTTTGAGCCTCATCACAGTACTCCATGAGCTGAAAGGACTGTCAGCTCTATGGAAGAGGACCCCAACAGAACATCATGAAAGTCTGGAAGGATTACACCATTGAACCTGCCATCATTGTTATAGAAAGAGCTATGAAGCCTGAAACAATAAATAAATTCCTGCCAGAGAAAACTGTGTCCAGGTGTTGTACTTCACAGGATGTACAACAGAACCAGTCAAGGAACTTAGGAAAGAGATTGTGGATATGACAAAAAAAAAAAAGTGGGAGGTGAAGCATTTCAAGATATGGAACTTGGAGAAATTCAGGAGCCTATTAGCACACCAGAGGAGTTAACAGAAGATGACGTGACCAAGATGAGTGCTTCTGAACCAGTGCCAGATGATGAAGAAGAAGACGTAGAAGAAGCAGTGCTGGAAAACAAATTGATTTAGACAGTCTGGCAGAAGGGTTCCGATTATTCAAGACTGCTTTTGACTTCTTTCACAACTTGGATCCTTCTATGATATGGGCACAGAAACTAAAATGGTGGAAGAAGGATTGATACCATATAGAAACATTTTTAGAGAAATGAAAACGTGAAAATGTCAAACAAATTATGACATATATCCGTAAGCACTCCGAGTGTGCCGGCTTCTCCTGCCTTGCCTTCTACCTCCTACACTTCTTCCCCTCTGCCACCCAAGACAACAAGACCAACCCCTCTTCCTCCTTCTCCTCAGTCTGTTTTAATATGAAGATGACAAAAATAAAGACCTCTATGATGATTCACTTCCACTTAATGGATAGTAAATGTATTTTCTTTTTCTTATTTTTTTTTGTTTTTGAGATGGGGTCTCACTTTATTGCCCAGTCTGAAATGTGATGGTACAACCATAATTCACTGCAGCCTCGACCTCCTGGGCTCAAGTGATCCTCCTGTCTCAGCCTCCGAGTAGATGGGACTACAGGTGTGCAGCACCATGCCTGGCTAATTGTTTAAACATTAGGTCTCACTATGTTAACCAGGCTGGTCTCAAACTCCTGGCCTTAAGCAGTCCTCCCACCTCAGCCCCACAAAGTGCTGGGATTACAGGTTTGAGCCACCACATCTGACTCCTTATGATTTTCTTAATAACATTTTCTTTTCTCTAGCTTATTTTATTATAAGAATACAGTATATAGTATATATGCAAAGTATGTGTTAATTATGTTATCAGGAAGCCTTCTAGTCAACAGTAGGCTATTAATAGTTAAGTTTGAGGGGAGTCAAAAGTTATTTTCAACTGTCCAGGGGGTGAGCACCCCTAACCCCTGTGTTGGTCAAGAATTACATGTATATAAATGTGGTTTGGAATTTAAATTTCTCAGAGGAAAAATGTTTTATGTAAGCGTACATTTTTGATGTATACCAACAGAATAATTTTTTATTTTTTTAATTCTAGACTCTGTGGGCTGGTTCTTAGACATTAAAGAGAAATTTCTATTTTTCTCACCCAGTTTCTGTATACGTGAGGACTGGTGGTGATGGTTTTCAGCTTTATTGTTGCTTCATTGTGATTCGCATTGTTTTCTTCTGGATCTATCACTGTGCTACTCCGTCTTAATTTCCCTATTTGTTTAAAAATGATGCTAGGGAGGCAGTGGAGAGTAGGACCAGCAAAGAGTTATATGGTCCTTCATGAGGAGGACACTGTCTTGCAAGGACAGTGCACAAGTTGGGGTGAAGGTTAGGATGGGTTGGCTGTTCATTAGGCATGGTGTTCACACAGACAGCAGTACCCTGGCACTGAGTAGTTTATGACCTCTGCTGGCATCCTGTCCTTGGGGGCCAGTGCTGCCTGGCAACTTTATTAAATTACTCATTTTATTTGTGAAGTTACTCAGCTGGAAAATACCCATAGCCAGAATGGCACCCTGCCTCTCTTCATCTGCTGTGTCACATCATCTTTCTTATTTCTTCTTCGTGGGGATGTATTATCTCAAGGACCCACCTCTTAACCGAGTCACTTGCTTTTCCTTAGTGCACCGTTCATTTCCCAGGGTTATGGGAAATGTACCTCCACGGTGGACGGCCCTGTGAGTGACGGGTTGTCTCTGAACCACGGTGTCTCACTTCTCCCAGAACATGCCACTAATAAAGCTGCATTCCTTCAACAGAAGCACACCAAGGCTTGTTAAGTACTGGCTGCCACAGGTGGGAGGGGACAGAGGAGTCACACAGGACAGAGTGCTACTTTGAGGTGTTGTGTATAGATTGTGAACTGTCATAAGAGTTACACATACAGACCAGGCTTGGTGGCTTGCTGTAATCCCACCACTTTGGGAGACTGAGGCAGCCGGATCACTTGAGGTCAGGAGTTTGAGACCAGCTTAGCCAACATGGCAAAACCCCATCTCTACTGAAAATACAAAAATTAGCCAGGCGTGGTAGGGCACATCTGTAAACCCAACTACTCTGTCTCAAAAAGAAATAAAAATTTAAAAATTGAGTTACACATACAATACTTTGGGAGTTCTGAGGAAGATGTGGTTTCTTTCTTGTGAGCAAATCAGGAAGACCTAGTGGAAGAAGAGAATTGCGCCTTGACAGACTGGTAGGACTTAAATATATGGAAAAATTTTAGGTGTTTTCCTAAAATTTACCCAAACTTGGATAGCCTTTTCCCTCACCTGCTAACCTGTCTTTTCTCTCTTTTTACATGACCTTAGTGATGAACTTCAAAGCACAGGTCTGGGGTTAAGATTAGGATGGAAGATGAAAAGATAATTTCCTTTCATGACTGCCACTCTGCTTTTTTGGGGAGCTCTATAGCCAGCACTAAACTAACAAAAGTTACCTCAAAAGAAAAAACAAAACAATTGTCTCTCCATCTGGCTTTTGAAGAGCTGGTTTCTGTGTGCTGTGTCCCCATTGCCCATTAATCTGTAGCAGTGGGGTGTTGTGTTCTCGTGTATGCTTGCAGCCTATATGCTGCTCTCTCTGCTTCCAGCTACCTGGTTTCACTTGCCTGGCAGCAGCTGCCGAAGGGTCCCGCTGTCATTTAACCTCATAAGTCTAATTCATAAGAATTCTGTTCTAGTAAAATCAGAGTGCTGCCTCTGGGCTGGCTGTGTTCTCATTGCTGGCCATCCTGTCCTGCTACTTAATGTCAGTGTAGAAAACCTCTTCAAATGAGAGAATGGCAGTGTTGCAGGGAAAGCCATTGTTATTCTGCAATACAAAAACTACTTCTCTGCATTCTGACAACATCGTTTTTTAGTCACATCATATTGATCGATCCCTGAACAGATACATATCATTCCCTCCCTTTCTTTTCAGACCGAGCTAATAGATCTGTCTACAGTAGATGTGATTCTCATCTCTAACTATCACTGTATGATGGCGCTGCCATACATCACCGAGCACACCGGCTTCACAGGCACAGTGTATGCCACAGAACCCACTGTCCAGATCGGCAGGTGAGAGGGTTGATTCTGATCCTGCTAGGATGTGGCTGCGGAGCTCCTCTTTCAGTGATGACACTGTCACAGTATTATACCGGAGCTGGTGGTTACTTCCTTCTGAACAACTAACCCAAAGAACAGGCAGGAGTAGGCGACTCTCTAGATGAGGAATGTTCATTGGAAATGCCTAAGGATTGATGGTGCAAGTAGCCTTGTTGGTCTTTTTCTTATAAATTAATTGGAAGGAGTTCATGGAGACAAGCTGTACAGAGGATACTAATTAGGGGAGGTAATGTTTAGGAAGATGCCACAAAGATGCAAGGCAGAGGGCTTCAAAGGGAAAGAGTGTAGCATCTTTAAGAAGACATTTTATTGCTTTGCTTTCAAAAATTCCCCCTTTCGTGGTTTGTTGTAGACTATAAATGGAGACAGCTTGTAGAAAATATAGGATAGATAAGTAAATAGATGGTTAAGTTGTCTCTGCTGTTGACAGAGTGAAACTGAGCAATCTAGGAGTAAAACTGCAGTTTTCCTTTGACTCTTAAGAAGCCTCTGCCATCCCTTTCTCTGCCCCTACTAAGCCTTTGTGACACAGGTGGTTATCACAAGTAACCATAGTATCATTTAGTGAGAAATTAGGTAAAGAAAATTACTCCAGAAAAAAAAATTTGTCAATTATTTTTTTGAAATAAGAATGGTATAAATTGAAACTGTCAGGTCCCAAAATGTGAGACTTAAGAATTACTGTAGACTCCTAGGTTGGATTCTAGAGTCTTACAGACGAAATAATATGTTTTCTTGTTTTTTTGTCAAACCATATTACCTACACTGTGTGTGTAACCATAAGTGAGCTGAGGAAGGGCTCTCATAGGAAAGTAAAACACTCAAAGTGATGCATCGATTTCAATTGAGAGGATAAGCTAAAAAACTAGCCTCTAGTCTGGAAAAGTTAAGAAAGTGAGGATCAGCACACCATACTGTTCCTATGAAAGCTATATCCAGGACACCAGTGAGCCGGAATCACAGGTCTTGAGATGTTGAAACTAGCACTCTTCCTTCAAGATGGAAGGAGGAGATGGTATTAGGCCAAAATAAATAAATGAGAATGAAATGAAGTTGTTTAGCCTTCAAATACTAATACATTAATGGCTTAACAGTATGTATATGTTAGCTTGGAGGGGATTTAAGTCAATATGGATCACCAGTATTAGATTAGGAATGAGGATTCAAGGTGTTAAATCCATTTCTAGCTTTGTGATCATCCTCTGGCCATCAAGAATTCCTGCAGTTCTCTGTCCTGTGAACCCCCAAAGCCTGTATACCTTGATCCAGCTGATAGCGCAGCATTTCTTAGATTCCTCATCCCTGGTTCTGTGGTACTCCAGCTCATCTCAGAGAGAGCTAGCCTTCTGCATTTAGCAGCCTACTCCATTTTTCCTTGGAGTATTCTTCCAGATGGAATTTTGCTAATTAAAACGTGTCAAGAAAACTTATTTTATCCATTTAAAATGTTCATTTAGGCCGACCACGGTGGCTCACGCCTGTAATCCCAGCACTTTGGGAGGCCGAGGCAGGTGGATTCGCCTGTGGTCAGGAGTTCGAGACCAACCTGGCCAACACAGTGAAACCCCATCTCTACTAAAAATACAAAAAATTAGCTCAATGTGGTGGCAGGTGCCTGTAATCCCAGCTACTCGTGTGGCTGAGGCAGGAGAATCACTTGAACCCAGGAGGCGGAGGTTGCAATGAGCTGAGATTGTGCCATTGCACTCCAGCCTAGGCAGCAAGAGTGAAACTCAGTCTCAAAAAAAAAGAAGTTCATTTAATATTGTCATTTAAAAAAAAAAAATCCTGCCCACTCCCTGCTGTGTCACCAAAATTAGATACTTGACAGTCATTTAACTTCTCCCTATGTATTTTTAGTAACATAAAGGTAGAGATCTTAGAGTGAGAGTTAAAACGGGCTTGTGTATAGAGACAAGAAACGGCCCAGCTTGTTTTAAAGGTGAATTAAATTATTTAAGTTCAGAATTTTTAGCACGGAAATGCAATAAGAAAGTGAGGATTTTGTTTAACTTTTTATCAACTGGTGATCAAGTTTATGTGCAGCAGAGAGGAAGATGATGATGAGATGGTGTAGGAAGAGGTGGGCAAGTCATTTCTCCTGGCCAACTGTTAGAGTAGGGTGTTTCTCTAATTTTTTAATGCGTGTTCCTCACTTTTTTTGTTTAAACTCAGGCTTCTCATGGAAGAGCTGGTGAATTTCATTGAAAGAGTGCCAAAGGCTCAGTCTGCCTCCTTGTGGAAGAATAAGGACATTCAGAGGTGAGGAACAGACCATTCTCTTCCCAGAGACTATAGCGCCAGGTGCTTTGCAAAGAAGTCTCATTTGATTTCTTCTTCTATGCTTAAACAATGATTTGGTTATATTAAAGATTCTCTTTTTCCTAATACGCGAAAGGGTTACATTTGATTCAACCAATGTTTTTTGAGAGCCAACTATGTGCAAGGTGCTGTGCTGGGTACTGGAGTTTTTAGGAACGATTGGCTCTGTCCATGAGGTGCTGAAAGCTTAATGGAAAATCAGATAACTCAAGTCAGTTACAGTTTGCATGGCATGTCTTAGAAAAGATGTTTGCCAGCTAGGCGCGGTGGCTCATGCCTGTAATCCCAGCACTTTGGGAGGCCGAGATGGGCAGATCACATGAGTTTGGGAGTTTGAGACCAGCCTGACCAACATGGAGAAACCCCGTCTCTATGAAAAATACAAAAATATTAGCCGGGTGGTAGCGCATGCCTGTAATCACAGCTACTCGGGAGGCTGAGGCAGGAGAATTGCTTGAACCCGGAAGGCAGAGGTTTCGGTGAGCCGAGATTGTGCCATTGCACTACAGCCTGGGCAGCAAGAGTGAAACTCCATCTCAAAAAAAAAAAAAAAAGATGTTTGCCCACAGTGCTGTAGGCACTCAGAAACTGAAGAACCCTGCTTAGGGAGGCTGAGAAGGACATTCCTTAGGAGATGACAGTTAAGGTGGGTCTTGGAAGAAGAAATGGACTTGTCCCTGTTGCAGAGGTTGAGAAGAGAAGCCCAGGCACGGTGTCATGGGACATAGTATATTCAGGGAACAGTGAGATGTTCAGTGTGGATTAAGGGGAGTAGAGAGGTGAGAGGTGCAAGTAAAGGGGTGAGTTGGAGCAAGAGAATGAAGATTCTCATATGTGAAACTTGAGTTTTATATTGTTGAAAGTATGAAGTCAGCCAGCGAAGGTTTATAAGGAGGCAGATGACCACATTTGTTTTGGGGAAGGTAACTCTGAAGTAGCATAAAGGATGGACGGGAATGCAGAGACAGGTGGAAGGACTAGCAGTGTGACTGCTGAAATCCAGGGGAGATGACAAAGCCTTGAACTAAGGCAGTATCTGAGCATGAAGCTGAAGTCTAACTTTAAAGGAATTTCTGAGATAGAATTAAAAAGAACTGGTAAGAGTTGTAAAAGAGGCTGTAAGTAATTAAGAAGGTAAGAGGAGAGCTGAGTGGAAACCAAGGGACAAGGAAGTTTCAGAAAATACAGGTTGTTGTTGGTCTCAGATGCTGCAGGAATATCAAGTAAAATGGAGATGAGGCCCTTGGCTATAGGAATGGGGAGTCCTTAACAATCCCAAAGAGGCGAGTTGCCGTAGAGTGCTAGGTCCAGGAACTAGGCTATAAGAGATGAAGTAAGGAGAAATATGGTAGAAGCAGCAGCTTAATTCCACTTCCATGCTCTCTTATTTAAATTGGCAACAGAGTACCCCTGTGGGTACTATGGGTTAACACACTGGGCTTTCTCTAACCATAGCAATTCTGTCTTCACCTCCAGGCCCTGCAGCAGCCCCACCTTCTGATGGTGGCATCAAGTCTGGAGTACAAACTAGTCTTTTGATTTCTTTTCTTCTTTTTCTTTTT